>NC_136018.1:14524632-14534632 GCF_048128805.1 Centroberyx gerrardi
CCACCGCACACTGTTCATCCCAAAATGGTGTGTTCAGATAGACACACACACACACAATGAGACACTTTCTCCTGCTATCTGTGGAATACTACAATGATGTAAAGTGCCCCCCCCAAACATAACAAACCCTCTCTCAAAACAGTTTGTTATTTTTGTCTCTGATTTCTCTCATTTTGACTCGTAAAATGTACCCTGCTCTTCCGTCCCACCATTTCAACATGCTTGATCTTCTGTGTGTGTGTGTCTATGTGTGTGTGTGTGTGTGTGTGTGTGTGTGAGTGTGTGAGTGTGTGTGTGTTGCTGAAGCATGACATTTCAATTGTGCGTCCAATCAAATTGGCAGAGAGGCAGTGAGGGGGCTGGGGGGGGGGGGGTGGTGACGGGGTGTTCTGAGGGTTGCCGACCAACCGTTACCATGGTGAACCACTTCTGTCAAAACCACCAAGGTCACAACTGCTGACCTGCAGAGTTGTGGGACTCCTGAATAGCATACTGTATATGGGCATGACTTCTTTTCTTTCTTTCTTTTCTCCTGCCGTTCCTCCTTTCTTTCTTCCTTCATCTGTTTTTTCTCTCCGTCTCTCCTTTCTTTCTTTCTGTGAACTAGCGGTTTTCATGTTTTCTTTTTTTCTCCTTTCTGTCCGTTTCTCTTTCCCTCTGTGCATAACCAGCTTTCATTCATTTGGCCTTTCTCTCTTTCTTTCATATTTAAGATTGACTAATTGCGCCATTATGAGACCATAGTGTTGCTGAATCCATTATGCATAGCCTGTGCTGGGAGTGAGTGTGAATGCGGCCTGTTTTGAGTCATTATAATTCAGTTTGCTAACACACAGCCATTGTGCTGGTGCGGGGTTAGGGGAGATGGCGTGATAAAATATTGAGGGCGAGCAAGGCAGCTGCAGATGCTAGCTGTCATGTGTGAGCGAATGAATGTTATGACAAGCATGTTTAAACATTCATGCGGGGAGGAGAGTTTAGGAGGGCTTTTCATTAACACCAATATGTCTTCGTCTCCCTGGTGCAGACACTGCTGGCGGAAGCATGACAACAAGAGGGAGGAGAGGAATTAACATCTCGAGAGGAAACTGTCACAGACACACATAGAGAGAGCTAGAAACACTCAGGCCTGCGCGCGAGCACACACACACACTCACTCACACAAACATACACATTTTATACTGGCTGAGTACACTGCAATACCCTACATCTAACACGGAAAGTGCTAAACGACATTGACACTCTACTTTGAAACTCTAACAGAAAGCAAAACAACTTTCTACCGTTTACCAGAATAACTAAAAGTGTAACATCGTGTGCGGAGTTGATTGATCAAATGGCTCGCAGTAGAACTGAGCGACACGTTCAGCCAGGCACAAACAGGAGTGCAACGGGTTCTCAATTTCAGCCCTACACATCAACCACAACGATGACATAATAGAAAAGATTTTTTTTGAAAAGAAAAATAAGGATGTGGGAGGTTTCTAACCCAAACTTACATCACCCACAGCACTGATAGCACGTCAGGAGATTTAACCTGGTAGCAACAGCGCAATCTCTTGACAATTTCTGGAGACTAGAGTGAAGAAAAGCTATTTGTGGCATGTTGGGAGCAACGACCAGTCTCTTTACATAACCTTGACGAAGCTAGTTGAAGAGAGACTTGAAAAGGTAGGAGTTCACATAACAGTGCTTAGGTAAGAGGCTGAACATTGTGTCCATGTGCAAAATGTCCAAATTCTTCTCTGCTCTTACCTAAGGCTTATCTAAGCTCTCTTAAAATGTATTGTGATGAAAAGCGGATGACAAATTATCATTTTATTATTGTGGCATATTAGTAGGTAGGAGGTATACACAGCTTTCCCTCACAAACAAACTCCATCAATAGGCTTTTATGCTGTGGCACACAACATAAAAATCAAGCAAAAAAAAAATACTATTACATTTGAATCAACTGGGATACAATCAATAGTTGTTAAGTCGATGATCTCATGAAGTCGAATCAAGGCAAAAGAGGAAAAAGGAGCATCAAGTATTCTCAACATAAGTGGCTTTGACTTGCAAAATGTGTTTGCATAACATGAGCTTTAGTTAATGTCATAAATGGCTTTAAATGCTGCAAGGTGCATTAAAAAATGCACAGTCATCTGTTTCCCCTACACCTTGATGCTAACATTTTGAATTAATCTAGTTTTCACTGGTCAGGCAATTCCATTTTGATATTCAAATTTGGTGTGTGTGTGTGTGTGTGTGTGTGTGTGTGCAACCGCGCGTCCGTGCGAGGCTGATCTAATCCGTCTTAAATCAGTTAATAAGCCAAGGACACAGAGGAGATGACTCAGCTGATGTGAGCATGAGCTAATATTAGCATCTCACCCCCCATTCAAAAGACCTATAGTTAGCATACTAGCATCCAATGTTTGGTCTTCCTATTACAAAAGTGCAGGCTTCAGACGCTAAGCCTCACAGTTTAGCTTACTACACTGAATTCCATTAGCACATTAGCAAAGGTGCCACGACCTAATGCTAATGTTGAGTGGAGGGAAGGTGCTGTGTTTTTTTACTCCATTTAAGGTAGCACTTACATTATTAGCACTTTCTACTAAGTTACCCAAGAAAACCGAGAATAATCAAAATAAATCAATGAAGGGATGGATAGATTGATAAAGTCTCTTTAAGGATGAGCCCTGGCACTATACAATACAACTCTTATCCTCAAGGCAAATCATCCTGACACTATGGTTTTAATTAAAGTTCTCCCACTATCACCCATACAGACCAAGCCAGAGGAGCGGAGGAACCCTACTCTGTCAAAACTAATTCTCATCTACAAACTCCACATGATAAACTGCACGCCTAAATGTTGCAGACACAGGCACACAGGCACACACCGCAGAAGCAAATAGATACAAACTCACACACACACGTACGTGAATAACACACAAACATAGACTGAAGCGCGCACAGAAACTCAAACTGACTATTAATTAAAAGCCAGAGCATGGAGTTGGACTTGGGGTGGGCGGTTTGCAACACCACAAAACTAGGAGACTTCCTGTAAGACATAAATCTATAGTGTTCTCTCTCTGTCTCTCTCTCTCCGTGTCTTTTTCTCTCGCTCTCCCCCTCGCACACGCACAACAAAGACGGTCTTGTCTGGGTGTCTCTCCCTCCCTGCTCCTCCCTTCCCTCTCCTCGCCATTCATTAGAAGCGCAAGAAGCTGTGGTCAGGTTCAAAGGCAATCTGCATTCGCTCTCTTTCAGTCACTCACTCATTCTCTCTCTCTCTGTCTTTTTCTTTCTGGCTCGCTCTCACTTTTTACTCGCTCGCTCATTTTCTCCCTCTACCTCGCTCTCTCTCTCTCTCTCTCTCTCTCTCGCTCTCGCTCTCCAAGTCTCTCTCTCTCCCTCTCTGTTCTCTAAACACTGTCTCTTCCACATGGCCTGGATAATGAGTGGTGAAACTAAACGAGAGGAAACGTGGCTCACTATTAGGAGGGGAACGCTGTCTGAAGGTTTTAAATAAACGGAGAGAACTTGAGGCCAAATTGTATTTCCAAGGACATAAACTAATGGAACAGGCAGACATACTCTGAACAAATATACACTCTGTTTAAACTACCATAATAGTTGTGCAAATATACACGTACTGTGGATCTAAGTGAGGGACAGGCTGGCAGGCAGAAAAAGAAACACACACATGTAAATACATATTTCCTCACATATGCATTCACACAAACACTGTTTACATGCATTCAATACCGCTAATTTCCTTTGGCGTGAAAAGCCTATTACCTCCCATTCAAAAGCAGAACAATAAGGACATGAAAAAAATATGAATGCTTATCTATGTCATTGAAAGCTAATTAGGCAATGTGTTTTCTTAAGTGTCTTTGATATGCTCTCAGGCATAGAAATCCACACCCACACATAAACAGCCCTCCCTGCCTCACTCTATGGGGTTAATGGTCTTATCCAGGCTGATTAACATAACTAATTAGGATCCTTGTTAATGGATAAGTATTATTTATTCAATTAGCGCTCTGTGTGTGTGTATGTATGCGTGTGTGTATATCCCCTTCATCGCTGGCACAGGTTCAAATGAAAATGAAGCAAAGCTAAGCAGGCATAAAGGCAAAGCTGTGCGAGTGCGTGTGTTCAATTCATCATTTATCCATTCCACACACCCAACAGATGCTCACAATCAGGTGCCAAACCCCCCTCCAGCACGCTGTGCCGCAGCTCTTAAATCCCTCATCATCATTAGGCGTCCGTTTAGCATAATTAGCATCGTTAACCAGATGAGCTGAGCCGAGCCAGGCTGTGCCAGTCGGCGCTGCTGACGTATGCCATCCTCCCTGCCCTCTCCAGGCTGCTGAAGAGGGTACTTGTCCCCATCAGGTGGGTTTATGGCACATTTGCATGTCCTCAATGATTGCTGACTGGTAACGCAGCAGCTGATGCTCGCGGTGCAGCCTGACGCCCTGTGCGCAACAGCGTGCAACAGGAGTGATTTCTTTCCTTTTCTGAAGGCAAACAACTTGTAAAGTGACACAGCTATTGCGGTTCTATCAGTTAATGGAGCAACACAGGACTCATTTCACCCACTTATTCATTCATGTTTGCAAATGCAGATGCTGCCTTTTGTTTGTGATGCTTAACATGCGCTTCAAGCCGACAGTAAACATGAAAAAAACAAATCAACAGCACTCCTCTAGTCTTTAGCTCACAAGTGAAAACTCACAAACACACTCCAACACTCACAAATAACCAGAGAGAGAATGAGAGAAAGAGAGCGAGAGAGAGACAGAGAGAGAGAGCGCTACATTTACTGAAATTAAACATTTTCTCATCAGCCTGAGGGTGCAGCAGGCCCACTAATGTATTATTCATCCCCACTTCACAAAGGAACATTAATCAATTATGAAGATATGAGGATCTTAAAGTATAGAGGAGAGAGGAAGAGCGGCCCGCTCGTATTAATATGCGGCCGCAATCGTGAGCCCCCCACCCCCACCCCAACCCCCCCTCGCTCCTCAAATCAATATTTTGCAGATTAATTTGGAGCGGTTGTGGCGAGATGGCAGGATGGAAGGAGGGAGGGGGTGTGGGGGTGGAGGAGAGGAGAGGAGAGCAGAGGGAGAGAGTGTCTGAGGTCTGAATTAAGGTGAAGTGTTTTGTTGGGTTTTTTTTAGAACTCTGTGTGTGTGTGTGTGTGTGTGCATGTACGTGTGTGTGTGTGCATGTGTTTTCCTCTGTATTGTGTGGTAGGTAAACATATGAAGACCAATCAACTGAGGTAACTTTAATATGATAGAAAGATGACAGGAAAATTGTTGTTTTGATGCAGAACATGTACTTTGCATATAAACACACCGGGGGTGTTGCAAAAACACACTGGAAAGATTCAAAAGTTTAAAAGGAGAAAAGACTATTATTTTTATCACTGAGTATATGTAAAATGTATTAGTGATTGAAATATACTAGTAATCAGAGCGTGTTATTGTGTGTGATATTGTAAGTTAGTATTTGACTACATGAGTGTCTTCAGCAAGTGGGTTCTCTTCAATTGGTTTTAAATAAATCCTTCATATTTTCCTTTTCTTTGGCTGAAATTCAATATTTCTCCCGCAATTTCTATTGAAGTCACTTTTGCTTATTCTTTTTGAAGGAGGCAATCTAAGGAAATATCTGTTCCAAGGGCTTCACTATAAATTGGCTAATTCAAATGGAGGTCGTTCAAGCTAGTGAAATGTTTGGACAGCCAAAATAAATTAAAATATTGCCCCCATTCAAAATATGAAACCAGCACCTATTCTGAAACATTTACAGTGTAGTTTGTAACTGAAGGCCTTCATGTTTATATCAAAATGGGAAAAGAAATGAAGGAGCATATTTCAGAGAATTAATTTTCTTACTGCAACCTAGTTTAGTCATTATGCCATATATATATATATATATATATACATATATATGTAACAGACTGGTTTGTAAGTCTGAGTTTTGGATAAATGAAGGATCTACTCACTAATATACTCACCTCAGAATTCAAAATGGCTGCCTTCTCAGCCCACTTTTTAATAGCTTGGGCATGGGCCTCTCTCTCCTCCTCAGACCCTCTCTTCCACTCCTCCTCTCTCCCCTTCTCCTCCTCCACTCTCTTCACCCACTCCTCCTCTCTCTTCCGCTGCTCCTGCCCGCTCCTCTCCTCTGCCTTCCGCCGCTCCCTTTCGTCTCTCTGTCTCCGCTTATCCTCTCTTTGCCTCCGCTCCTCTTCTGCTGCCCTCCATTCCTCCTCTTTCCTCGACACCTCCTCCTGCAGCTCCCTCACTCTCTCATTCAGCTTGGAGAGCTAAAGTTAGACAGAGAAAAAAAAAAAAGAAGAAATGTGCAAGCGGTCACATCTCTGCGCTCTGTGAAACAAATGAGGTACCAGTCACTTAATCTGAAAACTAAATCGGGAACATCAGGAGGCCCGTGGCAAGATGGCATCTTGTGAGACAGCTAAGGAGAAAGGAGGTTAAGGAAAAGAGTATGAATGAGTGTGTGAGCGACTAACTGATTTACCGACAGCAAGTGAGAGCGTGTGTGTCTACATCATCATCTGTTCTACACGCGAAAGTACATGTGTGTGCGTGTGTGAATGGAAGTCTCTGACCTGAGCGCGTGCGTCTGCCCCCTCCTGTTGCAGCAGCTGGATGTGAGCGTGCAGCTGGGTGACGCTGACGTCTTTCTCCGCCGTCGCCTTCATGCCGTCTCTCTGGATCCGCTGCAGACACGACAGCTCGCTCTGCAGGTACGCCAGCTCCTCGCTGCCCCCCAACACCTGCCACAGGGGGTTTGAGGGGCACAGAGGATTTAAAGAGTGAGCGATTTGTTCGAAGGGAGGACGTTATCGCGTTGAAGTCATCGCCTGATTATCTTCGCTCAGTGTTTCAAAAATGCAGTTGATTAGGCTACTGCTTCACACGTCACATATAGATTTTTATGTTCGCTCTATCATTTTGCAATCATCTCATTTCAGAATGAAACTCTTCAGATATGGACTGGACTGTCATATTCTTTAAGAATAGCCTATAGGAAGTCTTAAATTGAGGAACAGCAGTATCTTTTCTGTTTTTATGTTCTCAAGTTATCTATGGTGACGTCAGGCTGACGCAGAAGGGAAACAGGGTCTGGCAGGGGAAATGAACATATGTATACAAAGCATGAACCATTGTTACAAAATCTATTAGTGGTAGGTGCTGTGATAATGGGCTGGGCCTTTGTATGGAAAACGCTGCACTCATATTAGTAATTCACATGTTGCAGTTGCATGGAAACGTCCCACACTGGCAAATTCTAAGGAATTGAGGAAATAAATGCCTTGTTTTCATTGTTGAAGATACACAGTCAGTTTTGAATGGGTTTCATCACTGCTGGATTCTGGCAACTTCCTCAACCCATTAAGATCATGTACATTTTTAATTCACGTAAAAACATGAAAGTTTCCCCACGAGCCTTCACACTGTAATTAGGGCCAAGGACAATGTTTGTGAACATGAGCGATTTTCTCCCGGAGCTAGAAACTAAAGCACTAATAAACCTCATTTTCAAACAGTTATGAATATTAAGAATCTAATCTGTTCACTAATACAGACCCAACTTCCTTAACTCTAAGAAAGAGCATATTTTGAAGCTGAAAATCAGTGATAGTCACCTGTAACAAGACTGTATGTGTATGTGTGTGTGTGTGTGTGTGTGTGTCAGAAGATCTATCCATGCATCTGGATTGCAGACGAACCAGTTAAACAGAAACACAAGAGGAATAAAAAAATATATATATCAACATTTGTTGAAAATATGATTCACAGAACCAACTCGACTTGTTTCTCTAAGGCTCTGTAATCACACAAACCACTACTTAGTGGCAGTGCAAATG
Source organism: Centroberyx gerrardi (assembly GCF_048128805.1). Classification (NCBI taxonomy): domain Eukaryota; kingdom Metazoa; phylum Chordata; class Actinopteri; order Beryciformes; family Berycidae; genus Centroberyx; species Centroberyx gerrardi. The sequence goes on from NC_136018.1 coordinate 14,532,554, forward strand.
AGTCAACTCACAAGCAACATAAACAAACAGTAACCAGCCAACACACACATAAACAACCAACAAGCCTGGGTTTACCACAAGCACCAGTGTGTGTGTGTGTGTGTGTGTGTGTGTGTGTGTGTAATTGTGCATATGTGTGCACATGTGTGTGTATGTGTGTGCTTGCACTTATGTGTGTGTGCGTGCATTACTGCTAGCCTGTGTGTGTTTGTGTGTGCCTTAACGGTAAGCCACAGAAGACAGTAAAACAGCAGTGGGTATAATTTAGTGACACCCTGTAAGGAGGTGTGGGAAGGCCGTAAAAAACTCTCCCTTTTAATCCCGGCCGGCGACGCCATGTTTGTTACCCGGGGCTCTGAGATATGCTGGTAATTCATCACACACGCCCTGGCTTCCTGTTAAACCTGGCTGCACATGGAGCGCTTCTAGCACCGCTGCCAAAGCAATATCGTAAAAAAAAAAAAAAAAGACCTCTCCACCTCACAGACAGGCTTCTAAACAATAACAAGCACACTGAAAAAAGAAGAGAATCACCTTAACAAGTCATTTAATTTCAAAGTCAGTCTTAGAATGTTATTTTTCTTAAAAATATATATTAAAAAAAAAATGTGCCAAAAGGTTGAGATTTTTTTCCCTTGGTTACAATGTAGTTTTACTTATTTCAAGAATTAGTAAGGAAGGTCACTCCAGCTACTTCACGACACTGTCACATGATTCAAGAAAATTCTTGAAATAAGCTGAGGTGCATTAGAAAAAATGTAATTAAATTGTATCCTTAAAACAAGTGAAAAACTGTCAGTGGTGTGAGATAATTCCACTTGTTTCCAAAACAGCTTCCACTGCTTTGAGAACAGAAACAAGTGACAATATCCCAAAATAAGGCTGATAGTTTGTGTAGGATAATATTACTTGATTCAATAACAGTCTGGAGGAATTGTTTGCAGATGAAAGATTTTCAAACAAGTGAAATTATCGTACCCCATGGGCAGACTTTTACACTTGTTTAAAAAAAAAGATTTCAAGACTCAGTACTACACTACATGACTTGATAAGATGGATGTTTTTTTTGCAGTGTGGTTCTGTGGTTTCTGGGTTTGGCAGAAAGCTGTTCATCCTCACAGATATTGGCACTGAGCTACCCCAGATCATAGGAATGACACATATAACTTCTGTTCAAGGGCAGCTCCCTCTTACTGAAGAGTGGAGTTGACTCATGCACGTAAAGTCAAGTAAGACAAGTCAAGTCGATTACCTCTTTGTTTTGCTGCAGGTTCTCTGTGAGCTCCCTCTCCAGACCAGAGATGACCAGGTCTTTGGTGCTCAACTGGATTTTAAGGTCTTCTAACTCAGCCCTCATTTGGACCAACGAACCAGGCCTAGAGTAGAGAGAGAGAGAGAGAGAGAGAGAGAGAGTCACATGTACTATGATCTATGATACTATACAAGTTGTTGATATGTTCACCGATACAAGAATATTTATTGAACTTGGTGAATGAAGTGATTCTGATGAACAGAGAGGAGGGCCTATTCATCATGATGAACTAAATAAATGTTTATGCATAGACATGACATGAATTATCTTAATATTGAATAAGACTAGTATGCATTCTGTACAATTCTACAGGTAAAGGCCACGATATTTACGTCTTTGCACACAACCCAGAAATGTTATACCTGAGAAAACATACATAAAAGCTAATTATAAAATTTAAACCAACTTTATAACTGCCTTCAAAAGTAATGAGGAGTCCACATAAGCTAACACCATGTAACTCATTTGATTGTAAATCCATTCATTTGTTTCCTTCATTTGATACATCATAATATAACATAAAATAATAAACATGCAATCTGTGTACAGCACGTAGTATGTGTAAAATTTAATGTGTGATTCATGAAAAAAATCCCATTCGAAAGCAGCAAAGAGATGCTGATACTGGTGAAATTTGTGCTAGGTGACAGCAACTGAAGCTGATATGCCAGGTTTCACATATGACAAGTCATGTCTAGTGTGTGTGTGTGTGTGTGTGTGCGTGTGCGTGTGCGTGTGTGTGTGTGTGTTTCCCAGCGGTGAAAATA
>NC_136018.1:14537132-14599632 GCF_048128805.1 Centroberyx gerrardi
GCTGCTGGTTGTCAACCCCACTCCCCCCCACTCCCTCTTTTCCCTCCCCCCCTCCCTCCATCTCTGGCAGCTGCTTATCCATGTCGCGGCGCTGCAGATGTCACAACTCACCAGCTGGGAAAACAGCAGGGGAGAGGAGAGGAGAGGAGAGGAGAGGAGAGGAAAGAGGAGAGAAGAGAAGAGAGGAGAGGAAAGAGGAGAGGAGCAGTATTTCACAGAGAAGCAGCAAACCACGGATGCAATTTTCCTGACGATTCTTTTTAAAGTAGATTTGTAAATATTGATTCGCTCATACTGTAAGCTTAATCATCTTAATTGTGTTAGGAAATGAAACAGTGTTTTTTCTTCCAAGTTGTATGAATGCTAAGGTTGTTTCCACAGTCAATTATGTCATTATTAAGTTTTATATAATTAAGTCAACATGTATACTTGTGGAAAGGAAAAACGTGTCTGTGTGAGAGCGGGTGCATGTGCATGTGCATGTGTATCTGTGTGTGTGTGTGTGTGTGTGTGTGTGTGTGTGTGTGTGTGTGTGTGTGTGTTAATGAGCGTGGCACTTGGCTGGGGCATGGCCCAGTGTGTGAGCCTGTCTGCATGTCCACACTTCAGCCCACCAGCCCCGTGTATTGATCAGTTAGCTTGGCCTAATAAGAGAAGAGGAGCCTGACCTGGGAAAGTCAATAAGGAGAAAAAGAGACATATCCTCCTCCCCTCCAGAGAGAGAAGTGGGAGAGAGGGAGGGAGAGAGAGAGAGAGAGAGAGAGAGAGGGGGGGGGGAAAGGCAAAGTGACAAGGTAGGGGGATAGGAAGAGAGACAGAGGGAGTGACAGAGAGAAGGAAAGAGAGGAGAGATATGGGGGGGTGAAATGGAAACTGTGTGAGTCTGTGTGTGTGAAAGAGAGAAACAGAGAGATAGAGAGGGGGAGAGAGAGAGAGAGAGAAGGCGACATGGAAAACTGACAGGGAAACGGCAAGAGAGCTGGACAGTAGAACAACAAGCAAAAGCAGAATGAGAAGAGTAATGTAACAGTAATGAGCCTACAGTCTCCTAAGCCTAAATATCTTATCACTTTTCTTAACAAAGAAAAGTTTGGAGTTCTGAATCAAAACTGCTCAAGTATACCGAGAGGCACTGCCTAAGTCTCAAATAAGTTAGGTCCTACCTTTCCCAAATGAGAATCAGGATATCCTGTCAAGGCTTTTTTCCTAACTAACTTTCAGCATTCAACTGCTTTTGGCAAAGAAAAACAACACTCAAGTTAACTCAAGTGTAAAAACTCTGCAGGAGATTATACGGAGGGAAAATAATGAAATAATTGGAGGGAGATAGAAAATAAAAAACTGACACCCACTCACACATCAATACATCGATAGATCAATGTGTGTGTGTGTGTGTGTGTGTGTGTGTGTGTGTGCGTGTGTGTTCCATACACCATTTCAGCTGAAATATATAAATAAATCTGTAGATAAACAAAAACCAGAGGAAATGGGAAAGTAGATAAAAGACCTAGGCTTCACCACACACACACACCTCCACACACACACCTGGCTGAGTGATGCTACCCTGGAGGGTGGCTTCAATCTGATGTGTTTAATGTTGACGCTGGTGGCAAGAAACACACACACTCACCCGCTGTTTCAACCTGCCTGTCATTTCATTTCATGAGACCTGATTTACTCATTTCATTTATTTTATTTTTTTATTTTATTATGATGTGTGCAGCCATTTAAAACGCTCAAGGTGTGATGCAAATCCCCACGTCTCTGACAGCAAGCGCGCTGATTGAGGATCCATCACGCCCTTCAGGGCCTTTCGCAGAAACGGCAGAGAGACCCTGTTGAACCAGTTCTGCCAACAACCTGAACCGTGCCACACTGCGCCAGGCCACCTGTTCCTGCTTTGCTGGGCCGTTTAATTGGCTGCACTGGAGGTTGTCAAACCTCCGACCGGTCGCTTCAGATTGTCTTTGGATGCACTGTTGAACATTGATTGCACTATTTTATTCATAGGTTTTGAAATCAATTTACTGAATGTATGGTATTAAAACATAATGTCAACTTTCTTGAGGGCAGCATGCGGCAGATTGCAGAGACTTTTTTTCCTCTGATGAAAGTAAATGGAAAGTCAAGTGTGAACAAGTAGTATCATACTCTGATAGTTAAGCTTCTTGATAACAATTAAGTTAATTGAACAGTTTCTTCTTGAGGCACATTAGGTGTCCATATTTTTTCAGTGACAAAAATAGGACATGCTTGCTCCTTTTCCAATGCATCACACCTCTCATTGCTGCTCAGTTGCTGGAGGCACTTACTGTATGCCCAAAGCTGCACATATTGAAATTTATCACCAGGCAACTTTGGCTTGCATTCATTCAGCAAGCATTGGATATTACTGGAGCTTGAGTGATTTTCATATCAAACCTCTCCCTGGTCTAGTGAGTCCAGGTGTCTAGCTAGAAATGGCAAAATCCGGAATAGGTACATATGTATGAGCATGAGGATTTAGATTCAGAAAATGCCTCTTTCATCAGTTTTGTCAAAATGTATAAAACTTAAAATGAAAATCTATCTTTCCAGAAAGGGGTGAAGTAGAAACAGAACAAGTCTTTAGGGGCCTTGGAGCACTGCATGGTGGGAAATATCATATAGGGATTTGCATATTGCCATAGGGACAGTGGTGTTGCTGTGACTCCCTGAGGAGCTCAACCTCCCCAAGGAGAGAGGGAATCCCTGAGGCCAACTGTGTGTGTGTGTGTGTGTGTGTGTGTGTGTGTGTGTATGTGTGTGTGTGTGTGTATGTGACTGTACCTGTGCATATGTGTGAGTGTGTGTAGTCATGAAGTTATTAGAAAGAAGTTATTAGTTATTATAGTAAACTTTTCTTGAGCAAAAAAATAATATATATCAGTGGCATCTTGTTAATGAAAATGGAAGCTGAGTATAAAAAAGCATTAGAAGTCAGTGTCTGCCATGCATACGTACATTTGTGGGATGTGAGCCACAGGTCCAACGATCTCATCCAGCAACAGCGTCTTCAACTCAACACCAGACACCTAGGAGAGAAAGAAAAAAAAAAGTAAGTAAAAGTGCAGATTCTTTACAGTCGCACGCTGCATTCGTGGCAATGGTGTATAATTCTTATATATATTATATATGAAAATTAGCAGCTAAGGTTGGAATGTTCAGAGGGATGTAGATGAAGATAAACCCACTTAAAACCACCTTGTCATCTGCAGAATAGAGTTTATCCACCTTTTAAGCCTTAAGACATAAATCTTTATGACAGATATACATAGTACACGTCAAAATAAGTAGTATCAAACTGATCTAAGTTATATAAAGATAGGGTCTTTTTTTGCAAAGAAAACCCATAAATTATTGCTTTTCTGAAAATGTATTGACTTTTTTTGATTGATGATTTTTGACATCACTGAATATTCATAGTTAAAGTTACATTTTCACCCTAATACAACTTTTATTTCCTTTTATTAATTAGATGCTGCTCAATAAAGGACAGACAATCATTTTGCAGAAAGTGATTTTCTCAAGTGCTGCAAACTGTGATGAAGTTTGACAGTGAAGTGTCTCACCCCCGACTGACTGATCTGAATTTGCCTCTTGATGACCACGCGCCACGCAACGATAGCGCCACGGGAAGAAGGGGGGAAGAAAATAAAAGACAAAGTGCTATAAACAAATGATTAAAGAAAAAAGTCTCCGCTTTCTCATTTTCAAAACAGGGCCAACTGCTGCACGAATCACCAGAATCAAATTAGCTCTAAAGCTGACAGGATCAAATATAGAAGAGGGAAAAAAAAGATGAGAAGAAGATGAAATCTGAAATATGATTATGCTAATGACTTAATAATTTGGTTTTCCTCTTTGGGGATTAAATCAAAAAAATCTCAATAGTAGCACAGGAAGTCGCTTGGTCTGAAAGGAGGACATTGAGATGAGGAGAGAGAACACACACACACACACACACACACACAGGTACAGTGTACACACACACACACACACACACACACACACACACACACACACACACACACATACAGTTTTCTGTTAAGTCTGAGTTCATCCTCAGATTCAATAAAACAACTTGGACTCAAGGAACCTTCACCATTCCCCTCTCTTCTCGTCTGTCTTGGTCTCTCTCTCTTTCTGCCTTTCTAAATATTTGTCTATGGAAGAGAGAGACGGGATGAGAAATATGGGGCAGTAGAGACACTGTGAGGTCACTTGATGTCTGTATAAAAAGAGGACAGATAGAGAGAGAGAGAGAGCGAGAGAGAGAGAGGTAGACAGTGATGGTGGCCCAGCTTACTCATTACACACGACTGTATAAAAAAAGAGAACAGAGAGACAGGGGCAAAGAGAGAGAGGGATGGAGAAGGAGAGCTGGAGAGAAAAGAGAAGGAGATAAAGACAGGGAGAGGGACAGAGGGCAAAATAAAAGAGTGGGGGAGAGAGTGAGAGAGAGAGAGAGAGAGAGAGAGAGAAAGAGAGAGAGAGAGAGAGAGAGCTGGCGGTGCTGGTGAAATATCGGCTGGGGTGCACTCTATCGCTGTGGTGACAGGGGTCACTCTGGGAAAAGGAAATCAATGCTGACAGTAATGACTCACAGGTCAACACGTAGCCCTGTGTGTGTGTGTGTGTGTGTGTGTGTGTGTGTGTGTGTGTGTGTGTGTGTGTGTGTGTTTAAGTGCGAGCTTGTGTGTGTGCATGTGTTTCAATTATGCGTATAATTCCGCTGTTGTTTTTTTAATGCGTGTGTTAAAGTGTGTGCCTGTTTTCTTTAACACACATCCCTAATAAACACATACAAATAATTGAAATGCATGCACACAAACACACAATATAGGAGATGGACATGAGGGGGAGATGAGGTCCTGTCCATTAAGTCAGAGTTTAATATTTGATGCATGATGCGGACAGATTGGATACCTTCGTGTCTGCCTAGTGGACAACTTGCTTTTCAGGTCAAAACTTTAAGAACGCAGTAAACAACAAACTATAAACACAACGGGCCTCATTATGTTCTTTTACTTTATCATTGCCTGCAGCGTACAATCTCAAAAAGACTATGATGGAAAACAAATTAAAATTATATCCAAGCCACTCATACCTTGGATAATGATAGAAATGATTTATTGTTTGCTATAGCAAAATTGGAGAAAAATCACTATAACCCACTGATTTTAGTATCAGTAGATATATATTTTTTTATAAATCACTAATGACTAAAACATAACTGCGTTGTATGGAAACACAACAAGAAAAGTACAAATTACCACCGCATTTGAATGGGTGGTGTATGTTTTTGTTCATATATTTACAACTGTAAACTGTATTGTCTTTTTACATTTTTACATAAGGAAAAATGATGGACTACTCTCAAAGCCAATGAGGTGGGGCAAAGTTAGAGTGTGCATAATCATGTGTCCTCTAAATATCAGTCTGGTCACAAAACACACATATAGACACATAATTAGACAGAGACACACATACACACAAAAGGCACACATCATTCTCTCCCCCAGTAATAATACATTCATACTCCCAATGCAGCTGCAATATGACAATGAGAAGACCTGGCACACATGGAGGTCAGTGGCTAATATAGGCTGTGCATATGTGTGTGTGTCTGGGTACGTGTGCCTTATATACCCTTGGGTTAGCAGGAGTTATGACCTGCTTACATTATTAAGGTGAGTAGTAGGCAGTGTTATGTATGCCTAAACAGCCAGTCAATTCATTACAGATGCAATCCCCTAAGTACATGAATAAGCACACAGCTCTCTCTCTCTCTTTCTCCCTCTCTCTGAACTGTAAAGGAGACAGAATATTGGTGTGATGCAGAGCGCTTTAGATAAATCAGAAACGGGAGCAAATTAATAATAAGGAATAAAACAACATTAGCTGATTAAGTATGTATGGCAGAGTGGCGGCTGTAATTTACAGGCAGCTGGGATTGGGTGTCCGGAATAAGGTCTCATTACGGATCAGGGTGTGTGTGCGTGTGTGTGTGTGTGTGTGTGTGTGTGTGTCCATCCCGTTAGTAATCCGTCACCAGTGGTCTCAGCTTTATGAAAAGGCCTGCAATCTATGATAATGAGCCCTGTGAAGGTTATGACCACGGTAAACTCATTTGTTAGAGGGAGGGCTAGTGTGTGTGTGTGGTGTGTGTGTGTGTGTGTGTGTGTGTGTGTGTGTGTGTGTGTGTGTGTGTGTGTGTAATACGACTATACCATTAAAGAGTGGTGAGGAAAAATACTATTAAAGTAATGGTCAGAGTGAGTAAGTGTGTGAGAGAGGAAGAGAGAAAGGGAGAGAAATGGAGAAAGAGAGACAGAGAGAGAGACAGAGAGCGCATTACATGGATGTTGCATCACATCAGTTACTTTTTCTCGCTCGGTTTTGAGACAAACAGAACAGGCACATGATCCATTCTTATAGGAGGTACGCTGTCTATAACGAGGAGGACGGGTATTTACAAAGTGATCACGAAAGAAAGAAAGAAAGAAAGAAAGAGAAAGAAAGAAATATGGGCTAGTCATTCAGAGTTCATTCACTTTCTCTCCTCCTCCTCTGTTCTGTCACTATCCCTCTTTTCTTTTCTTTCCCCTCCCTTCCTATCCCCTTCTTTTCAGCCTCCTACCTTGTCGCATTCTCTCCTCTCCTCCCGTCTCATCCACTTGCCCCTCACCCACGCCTCCCCTCCCCTGTTCTTTTTTCCTCCCCCCCCCCTCACTTTCCCTTTTCTTGTCTCCTTTCTATCTGAAAATAGCCTTCCATTTACGCAATCATTCCATTTTTTCCACTCCCCTCTATGCCTTTTGTCTGGAGCTAGGTCAACTGAAAGCAGCAGCGGAGAAAAAACAAAAACAGGAATGTGTACGCGTGAGTCACCGGATCACAACAGAAAGCGAGGGATGAAAAAAAGAGGATAATACAAGTCGTGGTGATGGTGACTGGAAAGAACAAGGCAGCTTCGTACTTGGCCTACTACGGCAAGGCCTACATTTCTAGAGTGAATGCGTACTAAATATGTGGACTTTAATTTACTCCAGTGTGAGCTTGATGCAAGTAAAAAGTGATGCAACTATGATGATAACCTACAGCAAAGCAATTACACAGGCATATGCTGCCTTACACTCTGGGTTCTATTTTTTTCTATGCTGTATTCAAAAGATACTGTATGGCTGTAAAATAAATTTGGTTATATTTGGTAAATATATTTGGTATTTCACTACTGGAGTGCTGATAATATTAAAAATTCCATGCTCAAAATTCTCCACATGTTTATAGCTTCATTCAAGTTCAAGTTGGTTCTCAACGTGGGGTCCGGGGACCACCAGGGGTCCTTGAGGGGGTTCCAGGGGGTCCCCAGCAAATTGAATCGTTATACTTCACCATTATTTCATTTACAAGAAGTTAACACAATCAGAGAATTTAGAAGAATGATTATTTGGAGTTTCACTATCTTTCTACCTACAATACAGATAGTTATGGAATTCTGGACAAAATCGATGAAAATATTCTGATTTGGTCCGAGAGACAAAATCTCATCAATTGGGGGTCCGTGGCCCTAATGTGTACTAAATTAGGGGTCCTTGATATAAAAAATAGGTTGAGAATCACAGCTCTATGTATGCATTACAAAATGATTGAAAGTGTTAACTAGACATAGACAGATAATAAATGGGCAAAAACTCTAAATGACACCATTCTCCTTTAAAAGCCAATGTTTATGAAAAATATGTGGCATTCGAGAGGATCTGTTGTTATAGTTTTTTTGTCATAACTTTATTTATAACCTGTTAAGATGACACTGAAGACCACCATGGCTAATGTCTGCCTGGCTTAAAGGTTGCACCAAAAAGCTTTTTTAACCAACTTTCCACTGTGCAACGGGAGGATTAGTTGCTCAGTATTTGTGTGTGCTATAGTGCTTTTACATTGTTCCAAAGGTAGCACATACCATCCACTAGACATTAAAAGTATGCTAAAGCAGTAGCATAGACTGTAGCGAATCACATACATACACACAAACGAGTATGTGCTACTAATTTTCTCATTGCACCATGGTAAGAGAATTGAAACTGAAACAAAAGATGCAGTAATTGTTAGGTAGGCTAATGGGAAGCATAGGCATCCCGGTGCTCCAGATAGACTAGTTCCAGTTCCATCCTGTGGCTGATATATTAACAAAGGTTTACAAGGGCAGAGCACTACATATGTAAGTTTGGCCTTATGGCTGACCTTACAATGCACTTAGTATCCTGTACAGGGAGTAATGCTGCAGCCACTCCTACAAGCCATTTATTCCAGCTAACGACCGTCAAGCACTCATAAATCAGCATTAGGAACCTCTTTCGCCCTCTCTCTCTCTCTCTCCCTCCCTCTCTCTCTCTCTCGTTTAGTTGTCCTTCTCTTTTGCTCCCGCTATCCCTCTGATGTTTCTTTCTCTTTCTCTCACACTTCCTTGTCCTCACTCTTGTCCTCTCCTTTTTAACATTTATTTCTCTCTCTCTCTCTCTCTCTTTAAACTTGCCACTGCCCTCCTCCCTCTCTCTATCTACTTACCCCTCTCACCCTCCTTTTCTTTCTCTTGCTCTTTTTTCCCACTCACTCCTTCTAACTCTCTTTCTCCCTTTTTACCCAACTCCTTTGCTTTCATTTGCTCCTCACCTTTTTCTACATACCCCTCCTCCTCCTTCCTTCTGTCTATCCATCTCTCCACTTACCCCCTGCTATCCCTCCCTCTCTCTCCTTCTCTCCCTCTCTCTCTCTCTCTCTGACAGTTCCTTCCCCACAGATAGAGACGGCGTCCCTGAGATGTCTAACCTGGTATTGGCACCTCTATTGATTTTAATTAAGCTAATTAGTTCATTATTCCAAGGATCAAGCGGGGGCATCCATTACCGCATAGAGAGGGACTGGGGGTTGGGGGGTCGGGGGAGGGGGGGAGTTAATATGGTAATGAAGGCGATCAATTATCACTCACAGCAAAGTCATTAACAACAGTATTAGCATAGTCAACCATCGCAACCCCCTGACCTCCGTGGCTCTCTCTTTCTCAATCTCTCTCTCCCTCTCAGCATCTGCTACACAAGCATGTGTGTGTGTGTGTGTGTGTGTGTGTGTGTGATAAAGGTCACACAGTTCAGAGAAGAGGGGAGCTGGAGAGTAGTAAACTAAACTCGCCCTTTTAATGCAGACCTGAAGCCAGTTTCCACATTCTCTCATTGACTTCAGTGGAACAGTCACCACTTATCAGGGTCAGCCAGGTTTGGAACAGCTTCTTTTTTTGTGTCATGTGCAAAGTATGAATAGTACAAAGGATAGCCATCTTAATTCTGGTCTTAATCATTTATCAATCAATAATACTACTAGAATTAACCTCATAATAGTATTGGGAACATATGGGTATACATATAGCATGTGTGTATCACTGCTGTCACCTGAAAACAGCTTAACCCCAATTTAAATGCATCTATGTGTGTGTGTGTGTGTGTGTGTGTGCGTGTGCGTTTAAGGTAACATGGTCCTGTATGTTCTCAATAAGTTGATGATACAGCCCATAAAAACAATTCCTAACCCAGTGTGATTTCAAAAAGACGTAGTCATTCTGAAAACAAGGCTGTTTTATTAATTCCAGAGAAATTCCCTTTCTGGAGATCAAGAGGTTTTCATCCAACAGCTGTGGCATAACTTACAAACTTGCTCTTTTATGCACTGGTTGTTTGAACTGCGACCCGGGACGGAAAATGGGTCAGAAGGTTGCTACTACTGGAGGGTCCTCCACATGATAGAAAAGTTTATGTTCTCATTAGCATGGATCAAGTCATGAGACCAATTTTCTCATTTGGTTCCTAGGCTGAAGGATTTTAAGAGCCCCTGTTGTTTGTTTTATGGGGAATGTCATAAACAGAGTCACTTTGTGAATCAAAAACAAAAATTGGAGACTCTCATCACAGCTGGAGACATTCTCGGCATTCAATTAGCGAATTTGTAGCCGTCACTTGTTGAGAAATAACCCATTTGTTTCTTCTCTGATACTCTGAAAGAGCTTGTTTCTTCTCTGATGGAAATTATGTTTTCTTTGTTAACTCTGTCTTTTACCAAAAGGGAAAGATGACAAACATGGCACATGGTCTCCAGAGTTGACACGGTGTCTCCGAAATGTGTTTACCAATACGCGGGTGTTTCGACTTTGGTTGGTATGGTAATGATTTGAGAATTGTGTGGGAATGATGAGTTGACAGGATGAGTGGATCAAAGAGCAAGCCAGTGATCCCTAATGATCCCTACTGATCTGCTCTGATCTTCACTGATCTCCCCCAGGCCCGCAGTGCCCCAAACTGCCCTGCCGGCCAGGGGCCAAGCTGTGGGAATTAAAACACGCACTCAACACACACACATTTACACAGTACGCACAAACGGTACACACACATACAAAAACAAAATGGCGTGCAAATACGCCCGGAGATGCAAAGACACGCACAAAGGCATGACAACACAATACAGAGTGTGCTCAGATGCATGCATGCAAAAAAAAAAACACACGCACACACACAAGAGGGAAGAAAGAAGAAAAGGAGAGACAGAAGAAACGACACAACATGACTCACATCGAGGTTGTGTATGTGTCCAGTTCGCTGGATGAGTTGCGTGAGGCAGCTCAGGTCTGACTTCAGATCTGTGTTCTTGGAGCACAGGGCACACACACTCTGCTCCAAGGTCCTCCTTTGCTGATTCAAGTCCTGAAGAAAACATTGAGAGATACTAGATTCTATGAATCAACTGAAGAAATTCATGAAACCTTTAGTGTTTCCACAGAAAAAGACTTTAGTCATATGTTGTTTTCATCCCTGTTAATGTTGTACCAAGAAACATATGATGGGATGAATTGACATGTGTTTAGAGCCTGGTCCTTTGTGTTTTCTCAATTATATATCTCCAGTAAAGGCCTAGTGGTTTGAAAGAGCGTCCTTCAACCGGAGGACTTGGATTCGAGCCCCATGTTGTCAAGCATCTGCCCTGCTGAAGTGTCCTTGAGCAAGACACTGAATCCCTACCAGCTCCAGAGGTTGTTCTGTAGCTGGCTTTGCACCCCTGACCTTCCTGGAGGAGGGCAAGCGGAAAGAGAATTTCTACAGGGATCAATAAAGTATCGAATTTATTGCATTACATCATTATTAATCCATGAGATCTATGAAAGCTGTCCAAATGATTGTCCAAGGAGAGTATGATCCAGAACATTGAAGGAAATGACTATGAGGAACAAGTTTCCCAAAACCTCCTCAGCACTAATAATACTGTTTTTCACTGTAACCTAATGGGACAAAGAAGGTTTAGTACTTTCCTTAGATTCATTATGATACACTGCATAAAAGCCATTTTCAAACCCTGAGAGTTCCTGACACTGATCCTGACAGTAGAACCAGGAGGAAAGGAAGTCCTCATCGTACCACTGCTATGAAAGCTTCTAGGTGAGACAATGACATTTTAGTGCAAAGCTGCTTCTGGGGCATCCATATCCACATCCTTCAAAATCTACATTGAGCAGTCACTCAATACACTGCTTAGGAATAATGAACAAGAAGCCATCCACTTTTGCCTTCTTGTTATCTTGAAACCCTAGTGTTGTCATTACCCATTTATTAGAAAGTGAAACCTTTTTTTTCTTTTAAATCTCACTACTTGATACTCAATATTGTATCAGATCTGGGTCACATAGTATTTGCACATAATTATTAATGTTGGTTTTAACCTGCTGGGAGTACCAATTGGGTGGGGTTTGCCAGGTCAGGACAAATGAGATTGTGTCAGGTGGGCTGTCAATCATAGAAAAGTAAAATTAATTTCAAATACTTTCTTATGATTGTCTAAACTTTGTGGCTTTGACTGCAATGTCCTGAGGCAAACCCCACACAAATGGTACTCCATGCAGGTTAAAACAAATGCTAAGGATTATTTGCAAGATACTATTTGATTCAGGTCTGTAGTGTACATGGGGAAACATGATGATTCCATCTATATCAGCCTATGGATGACAAATAGACAACAGTCTAATTGCCGCAGTCTAGAATGGAGAATATAAGCCTTAGATTTCATGATATTATGACCACAAAACAAACTCTGTTTAGTGTCCATTACAGTTCAACCCTATTGTGCATCAACAAGACCATACACTACGATTCAATCAGACGTTAGCCGAGCTCCTATTACAGAGCTCATTGCATCGTTTACATGGTGGAACGGTCCATAAGTAGCTCTAAATGCTCTTCATTTGATTGGATTTCACATTATGGACATCAGAGCAGAAATACACTGTTGTCCCCTGACTATCCTAACAGACTGTTGAGTAAGGCAGTCCATTTGTTTGTATTTGTTTACCGATCTACAGCCTGAAAACACACTGGGAAACATAAACAGGCAGTGAGAGCATCGTTTAAGATGGGTGAAAATGGAAATTCAAAAGCTCAGAAGATGGGTCGATGTCACAGCAACAAACTATTATGTTTCCCGACACTTTGTCTCTTTGGCTGCCTGGATAAGCTCTTGTTGTTGGGGACAATAACAAGGCTGTGCAATTGGACAGAAGGGCTCATGGGTGAACTAAGAGAGTGCCATTTAATCAAGGTTAGAAATGTTCTCGCCTGTTACCCACGAGTTGTAATTTTTGAATCTAAATTAAAATGGTGAATTTTAATGTCAGGTGACACAGGTGATATGAGGATAGCAGCCAAATAGACCTGCCAAGCAAGTGCCCAAAATGCTCAGATTCCTTCCCTGATATTAACACATCTGAACACTAATGAAGGTTTTGGCCACAATGCCATACAATAGGCTACAAGTATTCTGCTATAGTGTACAGTACACCAGTAAATTATTGAATGGATCTACTTAGCTTTCACCTATGGATTATAAAACCACTACTCACACTACACTATATATAATGTTTACAGAAGGTTTATAATCACCTAGTGAAGAAGAGGCACATTGTAAAGTGGATGGACCCCCTCCCCCGCCCCCCAGTCACTGCAGGTGCAGTAGTTACACCCTAAAGAGTTAAACAAAGCTTTCAAGTGTTGTAACATCAATAAAGTACGCATAGGAGTAAATAATTCAATACTGGTCATTAATGAATTATTAAAATACCTATCAGCCACATGCATGTTAAATAGCTTTGGGCTGCACAATGATACAAAGACAAGCAAAGGATTTAGGATCAAGCAAAACACTCAGTACAGAGTAGGAGTACAGACGCATCTGCAAAGGCCTTATGGCAAAGAAACTGCAGAAATGCTGATATGTGTTGTTGCTAAAGCAATGTCATTGAAGAAAATGAAGTTTTGATTGATGAAAGTTTAAAATGGACAGCTTTGAATATTGAGATATACCAAGCATTGCGATAAAGTGACCTTTGTGACCTGTGTGGATTGGAAGCACACAATGCTAACCCTATGACCTTCTCCATAATAGCAGATGCTATTCAAGTGTTTTCATGTGTAATAGGCCATGATTACATTTCTGTGTGTAAAGCCCACTCAGGAGAGTGAATGTTGGTAGAAGCCTGGCCACAGTTGAAACGGAACAATACCTTAAGGTCACCACATCAATTGGCAATGTCTTTACAGTGCTGCCTTGCATTGATGCAATCTTCAGAAACCTTGGTAGGAGCTTTTTGAACATAGTGTGTCCACCTCCGCACCACTAAGAATGAATGATAATTTGTGGTTTCTTGGAGAAAATGGTTGAGGCCACAAACTATGAAAGATAATTACAGAGAACCTTTCTCTGCCTGATTCCTTCTTCAGTTTGCAAGCAGCTTTACCTGAAGAACTCGCTGCATCTGTAATATTGGGCCGCAACGAAGAATTCTTGCCATTGTGCTCAAAAAACAGGCAACCATTACGAGGCCCCATGCTTCTCCTAATTGCTTTTGTATATTGCCATTATTCTCCTTCAAGTTAAAGCTAGGCTAAACAATGAGGTATTTTCACTGACTTATCAGTTAACCATATTCAATGTGATCCTCACTGATTGTATTCTGCAAAGTCGAATAGGCCTTGGCCTCAAGTAGTGTACACATACAAAGGAGCCTGGAGACAATGGTACTGCAGAATGGAAAAGAAAGGCATGGTATTCTCCCTCTCTCTCTTTCATTCACAATTTTTAATTTCCGACAACTTTCCATCTTCTTTATGCTTGATGTGTATGTATGTATATTTATGATGTTCATTAGTGGACATTCCATAGCTCTAACAAGAAAATACTGAATAAAGGTCCCTGTTTAAAAAGGAAGGTGAAATAAAAGTAACAAAATATATCTGCATATATCCACAAAAGGGTATGAGCTGGGTTTGAGCCTAAGATTGATGTCGCAAATATATGCACAGTGCCACCTGGACAGCTTAACCTGGTGTCTCGGTGAGCTAACGGCTAATTTATGCCTCGTGTTTTTTTATAAATGGGTCTGTGTGGGCCTGCACACAGGGGGTTGTGGGTATCTGTAAGTCGCAGAGGGTCTCTGCTTAGGTTAAGTGCACCTCTCAAACATTTAAACTGTATGTCGGTGTTGTAGAGAGCACACAGATATGAGTGGTTTCCAGCAGTTAACAATCAAGGGGAGGTAAATTGATGGATCAGTTATTATGCAATCTTCACAATAGGATGCAGATATGAAGAAGAGCCGCACATTCCAACATGTGCTACAAGGCACAGGGCCATGAATTTCAACATTTTGTTACATGCTAAGCTGCAAAGAAAATACATTTCACATATACTTCAGAATATGTTTGAATATGATTCAGAATATACAAAACTGGAAATATATTTTGAACACTGGAAATACTTTTTGTTCCTATAGGCACTGTTGACAACATACAGTATCTGCAAGTATACCCAAGATATATTTTGGCCACTCAAGTAAATGTCATCTGCATGTAAAAAAAACATTTTTGTTCTATTTGTGTATATTTTTAAACATATCTCTGAAAATATTCAGAAGTATGTATGTATGAAATGTATGCTTTTTCTGTATAGGTTGTCGTTCCACTCCCATCTTCCCTGTGACTCTCAGCAATTAAGCAAACATGCCATAAAAACAATCAAAGATCAATAAAACCTCACGTCAATGATGCCATCAGAGGTGCGTAGCTTCATTCCCAAATTGGAAACCTTGTGGTCGTTTTCCTTCTCCAGATCCTCAATGGTCTGAACCAACACCTGGTTCTGGTCTGCCAGGTCATTCACATAAGACTGCAGGACACACACTTTCATCTGCAAGGATAAAAGCACAGCAGGATTAAACAGTAGCTTTATTTTGTTCTGTTTTAATGGGCAGGCAGTCGGCCCAAGTTCTGTATTTTCTCTTTGATTCTGTTTATTTTATTTAGCCAGTCAAGTCAATGACTAACAAATCCCTGTTTAAAACAAGGCAACAGCAAACAAGTCGTCCACCACAAATGATGCACACTCCCTCTGGGCCAATCAGTAATAAATATGTCACCTTGTTTGACCTGTAATTGTGGCACTACCCTTGGGCCAATCAGTGTAATTTTAAAAAAGCTGGAACACAGTGGCAAGGTGCATCATTTCCCCAAGTTTCATCAAAACATGATCAGTGGTGTCTGAGACATCACACTGACAAGCAGACGGACAGAGACTGATCCACCATCCACCATTGATGAAACCTGAGAGTTTCACAGACAAAGAGGGTTTACAGTGTAGATAGTGCAACATAAAAGAATCAGGAAATGTATGTTTTATTTATTTGTATCTAACCCTTTTTATCCAGGTTAGTCCCATTGAGATCAAGAATCTCTTTTAATAGGGAGATCTGGAATGCATGGGTTGGAGAGTCAGATACCCTTGGGTTACACAGAGTAGCTCACCTAGGCTCAACAGTATCTTTGTAAATGGATGTCATCGGCACTATATACAGCTAAAGCTTTAAATGATTTCCTTTTTCTCTTAGTTATGAAAAAGGGACAAGTCATGAGCAGGTCGGAGTAAATAGCTGGTGAAGGGTTAAGGGAGAGTCAATGGCAACAGGGAATATGTATTCCTTGGTGGATATTCCCTGCTGCTGCTTTGTGTCTGGCAGAATGCATTTCTATGTTCACAGTTTGTTGTTTACGAAAAAATAGGTCACATCAACTAGCACAAAATAGCCAATCTGACATAATGCAATATAAAATGTTCACAGTCTATCTTTTTTCTAGGCTATAAAACCCGTTCTCGCACATGTTCCTTAAAGGAAATGTACAGTTGGCCAGATGGCCTGCACATGCATTGATTGCAGCTCTAATATAGGGGAGTGCCAGTGCCACTGAATTTCAGAATTCAAATGTTATTCTCATGCCTTAGAGGAGCACCTGTGCATCTGTGTTCATAAACTTCTGTCCCCTAAAGCCAGAAAAGAGAAAGAGTTTATACCGTCCCCTGATACATAATATAACACTGATGTATAGCTTCAGGGAGAGTGACTTGAAAAAGACGGTAAATGTGACTGTGACAGTATCTAGGTTAATATTCTGGGGTTCAGTGTGTATTTTCAAGTGTGAAACTGAGAGCAAAGCCATTATATAAAGCTCAAGATGTTGTTTCACCGTTTTCTAGCTTTGGTACCGCTGTTCATGTTCACAAATAGCCGACTGACTAGACTGCCCTAAGCCATAAGGAAAGCATATGTGAATTCTAAAATTGAGTGGTATCCCCCTTTGGCTGTATAACGAGACATGCATGTTGCTCAAGTGTTATAAACATATTTGTAAACATCATAAACCTGCAATGGGTTTATGGATGAATGAGTGCTGTTTTTTTCAAAGCCAAAGGTTTAAGATTGACTGTCCACGTCAAGCTTTAGGACTTGGGAGCTCTTGGGTTCTAAACACATAACCTTGTTAAGCAGGCCCACTACTGGGGCCGGCTGACCGAAACCCATCTCTGAAACCTTGTTACACTTGCTTTGATGCACAGCCCAGCTCACACAGGCTACATTCTGTAGCTAAATGATGTCACATGACAATCCCGATGATTAGGAACCTCTCTTTTTTAAATATGACTGTGGACCTGTGTTCCTGATCTCTGCCGCTCAGATGGAAACATAATGCAATTTGCCACCTGTTACAAGTGCTGCGGCTTTATGAAAGCGCCCCTATGCTTCCTCCTGTCATTTGTCTGACAGGACGGAGGTCATCCTCTGATGGCCGAGTCACGGTGTACAGGATGCTGTCTGATTTGTATTGGATGGACGGTAACCTAATGACTATAGATGTCGGCAGAATACTCAGAGATATATGCATGTATAGGGTTTAGGCCTGAATCACGGCCCTCGGCTCAGAATCTAACTCTCTACACTGTTGTCTCCTCACCTTAGTAGAGATAGACAACAAAACTCTTGCCAGATGGGGGTTCTCAGAAAAAAAAACTATCTAAAGGGGATCTGTGGTGTAGATTACTCTGTAACGTAGACTTTATTTGAGGTGCTTGACTTGAAAATGTTAGAGAAAGTTTGGATAATACAATTCATTGTTTGCACTAAGGTGGTGAACATGTCCACATGTTGGAGCATCCTAAACACTACGGTATATTGTCAACATTCACAAATTATCGAAATGAAGTCAAACTAATAAAGGTCAATATGGCAGCGGTGGGATTTGAACCCACGCCTCCAGAGAGACTGGAGCCTAAATCCAGCGCCTTAGACCGCTCGGCCACGCTACCGTTGATATCCAGTCCTGTAATGAATAGGCACAATAGAAGTCAAAAAGCACACAAAAGACTTGCCGTCTACCAACCCGTTGTATGTCCTCTTCAGTTCCCGTGGTCTCCAGCTCCAGACGCCTCAACCTCTCCTCGTAAAGTCCTTTGAACTCGTTTAGAAGCTGTTTCATGTTGTTTGTCTCAGTCCCGTGGCCCTGGGCGGCTATATTCAGCTCTATCTCTCTTGAAGTTGAGGGCAGGTTCAAAGTGTCGCTTCCCTGTCCCGACAACTTCGACTTTTCCCGTGACTCTGGTGTTTTTGTGTTTTGGTTCATTGTGCAAATTTTCAACACTGCTCGAATAATGGAAATGGATCTGTTTATGTTACAAATCGCAACCTAGCCAAAGCTAGCAAAAGCTAGCAAACACACTCATAATCACTGCTTCTTACTCAGTCAGAGTCAATAAGGTACAATCTGTACACAACAGTATGGTTACATTATCAAACGTCTGCTGCTAGACCAAACTGAACAGTCACTGCTCAGCATTTGGAGTGTATGACACTTTTTGTCTTGTTTTATGTGAATTACCGTAGCTTCATCAAGTAGTTGGTCGCTAGGTACGGTTACTACAACGAAATTATGTGAATGAGATATTTTGAGGATGAACGACACTTCCCCCTGCAGTTTGCCGCTACGTTGCCGCTGCGTGATCTGATTGGCTCATTGTGATCACGGGTTTTGTAATCGTTACTCAATTGGTGAGTTTTCTTTAAGAGGCGGGGTCATTGCACACAACCCGGAAATACAGTGTTTTCCTTCTTGGCTTGGAAGGTTGGGCCACAGCGAGGTCGCATTTTCCCCGAAAAGCAATGGGTAAATATCCTCGTCGACTTGTTTAGAAACCAAGCCTGTCTGTGTTACAGCATTTGTTGTCCCACACACGCTTGAATTTCCACAGAAAGCTCGAGTGCGACACGTCTGCTCAGCTAAATCAATGTCAAGACTTGTGGTCTAGCAGCTCCGTGTTGTCTATAACGTCAATGTTATGTATTGTATGTCGCGCTATTTTGTACCTCATATCTGCGTGTTTACTTTCAAAATCAAATCCGGGGTTCATAGAAAATAGTGTGTATAATACCTACTGCTCAAACCATCAGCGACAGCTAATTAGTATCCAATACGAGTCCTCTCCAGTTTTATTTATTTACCAAAAGTGCAACTTTGGATGGTAACCTTGTGACTGTATGTTCCTTCAAGAGTATACAGCTCCACACATCATTCCATTATTCCCCGAAATAATCAGTGCCAGAGATCAAAAACTGCCACATTGAGATTCATGGCAAAGTTGATCTTATTGATTTTCAAGAGACTACTCACTTCATTTCTCTCATCTCAATCATCTCTCCTCTGCTCTATCTGTCTCTTGGTTATATCTCTCTTTTCCAGTGGCTTTGGCTGCTCTCACACACTCTGCCAAAACCTAATCCCCGCTGTGATTATCACATAATGCTCTTGCCTTATTATCAAAATGGAGCAGATTTGGATTTTTGTTGTTGTTAAAGACCGATAGGCACGAGCTGAAGAATTAAGAGACAATGCCATTATGAAGAGAATGTGGAGCGGCTCATTGCATGAGATTGAAGTGTGGGTGCGTGCCTCTGTGTGTGGATCTGAACACTTAGTATAATGAGTGTGTTTTTAAGGGAATCACTGAAGTTAAATTGGGCTGTGATCTCACTCCGGGGTCACAAGGTCATCTT
Organism: Centroberyx gerrardi; assembly: GCF_048128805.1. Classification (NCBI taxonomy): domain Eukaryota; kingdom Metazoa; phylum Chordata; class Actinopteri; order Beryciformes; family Berycidae; genus Centroberyx; species Centroberyx gerrardi. Next base: position 14,556,616 of record NC_136018.1, read on the forward strand.
ATACAGTTCTCCAGATGAAGGTGTGTGAAACAGGCAGGGGGTTTATCTGTGCAATTACTTGGAAAGAACTGCACCCCTGATTAATTACCTTTTTAGTTGTAAATGTACCAAATCATGCCCATAATGTGTGGCCTGTTTCAAGATGGTTAAAGGAATAGTTCACCCAAAAATGAAAAGTCATTATCTAGCCTACTCACCCTTCATGTCAGTCAAAACACTGGAGAAGTTTGTATATCCACATAACACACAGCGAGTTTGCTAGCACTGCTCTGTAAACTCCAAAAGAACTAAAGTGACCAGGTCCTGGGTGTTTAGAGCTCCAAAAAGGGCAAAAATGACCATTAAATTACTCCAAACAGCTCGTGCAGCATAATCCAAGTGTTCTGAAGCCAAACGATTGCAATGTGGGTCCATAAGTTAAATATTTACCTCATCATGTCCTATATTTTCCGCACTTGTTCTGCACTGCACCAACTGTCACAACAATAGCAAGCAGATCCTGCATTTAAATGCTGTCAGAAATATTATAATTACTGGTAAAGCACACTAACAACCCAATAAAGTGGTAAATACAAATTGGAAAGTCAAATTTTACATGGTGCCCAAGATGCCAAGATTTGACATTCTCACTCTTTGTTTAAAGGATAAGGCTGGTGTTTTTTAATGCATTGCTTACCGTCAACAAATCCTATGAAAATAACAAAATCAACAATGCGTTTGCTCTACTCCCGTTACTTTCTGACTTCCCACGTTCCCTTTTTAGCCTTCAACCCGGAAGTCATTGGCTCCAATTGTAAGCTAAAAACCTTGAAATACAGCTCACAAAGACATAGTTTCAATTTTAAAAATCGCTAACTGTTACCACGAAAAGTCAGGTTGTTGTAGTTATTACCAAATCAAATTCAGATGGGAACAAATTCTTCATTACGCCGGGGACTATTTTCGGTGCTACGGAACTACTTTCCTGAGATCGCAAACATCTTTACAGCCGGCTTATTAAGTTATTTGAGGAAAAAGTCGGCTGGCCTGGTGCATCGCGATGATGAAATATCCTGCCAGAGCAACGGCATGGCTCTGTGATGTGTTTTTAATCCTTTTTTTAGTACAATGGAGTTCTATGGCTGCTGGGACATGGCTGCATTGGGCACCGGCTACATGGAGGAGACTTGTTGGCAAAACAAAATCATTGCTGATTTTGTTATTTTCATAGGATTTGTTGACGGTAAGCAATGCATTAAAAAACACCAGCCTTATCCTTTAACTTTGTGTTAAACAACTGGTGTAACTGGTGTCACGCATATACATTTAGCCAATGAACTAATTAAAATATCAATTACAAAACTGATGCAAATATTCTTCTCTTCATTCCGCTGTTGCAGCACAAGTAGCTCTGTACCACTTGGTTTCTAAAGTAGTCACCAAAAAAGCTACTTTTGTTTCAGGGTCATTTTTGTTATTTCTGACTAAAAAGTACTTGAATACATGAGAAGTTGTATTTACGACTGTAAAATGCAGAAGTAGGAGCTGACGAGGAGCATATGAAGGCAGCAAGACTTTTCTACCAGATCGCTGTAGGGCGACCAGAGCTCTGTGAGTGCGGAAAATCTAGGAGTTAATGAGGTAAATATTGGACTATATTTGGACCCTCAGTACAATCATTTGGCTTCAGAACACTTGGATTATGCTGCACAAGCTGTTTGGAGTAATTTTATGGTCATTTTTTCCCTGTTTGGAACTCTAAAGAACCAGTTCCTGGCCAATTTAGTCGTTTTGGAGAAGGCTGGCACAGACCAGCGCTAGCAAACTCGCTGTGTGTTTTGTGGATATACTAAACTAGTTTTTCGACTGACGCGAGGGTGAGTATATAATGAGCAAATTTCCATTTTGGGGTGAACTATTCCTTTAACACACCTTGTTCATGTAGTACAAGCTGCACCAGGCCAGAGCCTTAGAGCACAGTCAACTCCAGAAAAGTATTTGTAACCCATGGTAGATCTTAGTCACTGCCAGGTTCAGGCCTACATAGACTGATAGGCGCTGGCAGACATAACACTAGCCTTTATGAAAGGAACGTTATGTAAGATTTCCTCAGAACATCCATCATTGATAAATGAATTGTGATAATGCCCATCAGCATCATGTTCTCTAGCCCCTGTGAGCTGCTATTTATCACCACATTATTCCCTATCCCTGTCACCTTTAATGTGTAATTTACCAGAACAGACAGTGTTTTCTTAGTTTTTGCAGGGAATCAAACCAGCAAACTCTCAAAGTGAGATGAAAGTAACGTTAGGGCTACTGTTTGTAACAGCAGCAGTCGCATTTTTTCCCCCCCAACTAATTTCACAGTTGTATATCAAAGAGAAATTCCTACATGTGGCATCTTTAAAGTGGATTTGCCTATTGTAGCAACCTCAGCTTAATTGTCTAACCAGTCATCACGCAATCTCATGGCTTTTTACGGGAGAAGACAGCAACATCCCCTGGGTTTACAGCATTCCACTCCCTCACTCATTTTAATTGTTGCACAGATAAAACACGAAGGACTAAATGTTCTCATCATTGCTTTTTTGTCTCTGTGTTTCTCATGCATAAAGAGAAGCTCTGGAATGTGTTGATCAAATATTCCTCAGGATAGCACATTTTATTTGCATGAGGTTAGGCCCCAATGCTCTCCCATTGACTCCTAAGAAAGACAACTTCAATTCTCTCATTCATTAGCTGTTCCGCTTTTTCCTCCACATTCAATATGCCTCTCTGCTGTCTAAATGTTTCATGACTTTTTAAGTTGTTTTTTTGCAAACCCCCGTACTTATTACTCATACAGCTTTAGCATACTCAACCTTCGTACTCATGAAATCAATTAATTCTCCTAAATAATTTACCTTCTGAGCAAACCAGATTAAGCAGAGCACAATTTTTTGTGTCGGATGTGCTGCTCTAAGTGATGTTTTCTTTTTTTTTTTTTTGTTCAGGCATTAACTTGGCCCTCACCCCATGGCTCGGAGGAGTCTTGGGTGATTAGAGAAAGAGGAGAGCCTTGATAAAGCATTAGTGTGCGACGCACACACACAGCCTGAAGACCCCTCCGTGCATTTGCACACATTCATTTTTCATGAAACAGACTCATAACAATTAGTCCGGTTACCGCCTGGGTAATCTTAGCGTCCCCGTAATGCCTGTGGTCTGCTGTATGACATCACTCTCTTAAAAGTTCTAAATCTGACATTCTCATCCGTTTTCATAGTGAGGACATTAGCAGGCCTTGGCTAATAGGCCTGCACTCGTTCCTGGCGAAAGAGGGGCAATAAAGGGGGAGAGAGAGGGAGAGAGAGAGAAAAACGAGACTGGAGTCCTTAGAGAAATAGGTTATATTCGCCAGACCTTTTACACAAATTAATTTACATGAGTGAGAGAAGAAAATGTAAGGTTGCAATCCAGCATGCCTTGCCAATGCATAGCCTATTTCTCGCTACAAGCATCATAGAAAGCCAAGTGACCGTTTATGCATTATTTCAACAAATATATTATGCTAACAACCATAGCTAAGTGCTTTGGAATTTCAGCGCAACACTACGCCAGGAGCTAAATCGAGATTTTTGGCCAGACAGTTTACAACTGGCGTGGAATGATATCCTTGCGAATGGTTTCTGAGCGCTCGTCCGCTGCAGAAAAGGCAAAAAACAATCCCCCGGAGACATACTCCCCGCTCCCCCGCTCCCTCAGTCCCTTAGTCCCCTACCCTAAACGCCCTCACCCCCTCCCTAGACACCAAAGCCAAGGTCAAGAAGACAGTGCAGCCATCCTCTGTCTGTAGGCTATTCCCTGGATGCCAGCCCCTCAGTATGGCTGAGCCGCGTACGCTTCAGGAATGTTCCCTCCTCCTTTATTGTGACCGCCAGTCTCAAGGTCAGCTCCTTGGGAGAGGTTCATGCTTATCTGTTTTTTCCCCTCCTTTTTTTTTCCACTGCTATCTCCCCCCCCCCCCCTTTTCTTCTTCTTCCACTGTATCGGTAGACAGTAGCTCGGAGCTTTCAGCCGGAGGTCTCATCACATGTTGGCTGATCTGTCTGTTTTTCTGTCTGTCTGTTTGTCTGTCTATCTATCCGTCTGTCTGTCGGGTATCTGTCATTGTAGCATGGTGTCTAGTTTTCAGAGGACCCGGCGCAGCTGCGAGGCTTCAGTCTGATGCTCTTTACGCTTTTGTTCCCCCGTCTCCCTTTCCTCACACTGGTCATGGCCCCTTTTGCCTTGAAGCAATGTTGCTATGTGTTTCCCGTTAGATTGGATATTGTTGTTGTTGTTGTCTGTAAGCAATGGCAGTCGGCCTCGAGTCAGAGCGCTATCTTTGTCTGAACATTGTGCACAAGCTAAGGGAACAAGAAAAAAAAAAAAATCTCATCTGACCTGAACCCAAATACCCTTTAATATTCCCTGAAAAAATGCTTTTAAAGTATTTTATACAGCCCTGATGGAATAGCTAGACCCGAGACTTTTCTCTTGTTTCTTTATTGATTCTCAGTGAACTTCTCTAACCTGCTGTCTGACTCTGTTGGGTGTCAGGCGCCGTCACTCCAGGAGAGGGCATTTCGTCTCTGGGTCGGTTGGTTGGCTGACCCGCGGGAGAGTTATCAAGTCAGTCTATCACGTCAGGTGTGTGTTTGTGTATGAGCGCGTGAGGGAAAGAGTCCGTCTGCGTATATGTCTGCCCATGTGCTCCTACGCCGACCATGTCTGCTGTGTTTACAGTACTCAGTAAACACCGGCATTGACCGTGACTTTTGACTATTACATAAGGAACATGGATTTCCAGCTGTCCACGGTGAAAGCCCTGTAAATTCAAATGCTTAATTTTTATAGGCAGGCCGGCATTGACTGAAGTGTCTGCTTGTTATATATTTGGCAAGTGCTGCAAGTCTGAAGGGAGGCTGTCAATAGCAATCCCTGCTATTGATATGGCAGTGGGCAGGAGATGTTACTTGGCCCCCGACTCCGGCATCCCTCTGATCCCTCTACATCATAATTACATTAATATTGACAGACCCTTGACAATAGTCACATTACTATTGATAGGTGGCTGTCAATACCGTGTTCCCCCAAATAAAACATATTCATTCATAACTTGTAAACTGCTCGATAAAAGGCTTTGAAGAGAATATCGGACCCGGCCGGGTTTACTCTCCCGAGAGGGCTGCTGCTGTGACGGGGATTTCTACCACCTGGCTGTGTGTGTGTGTGTGTGTGTGTGTGTGTGTGTGTGTGTGTGTGTGTGTGTGTGTGTGTGTGTGTGTGTGTGTGTGTGTGTGTGTGTGTGTGTGTGTGTGTGTGTGTGTGTGTGTGTGTGTGTGTGTGGATCTATGGACTGATGGATTAGTTTAGCTCTGTATTAGAGCTCTGGGTAGATCAAGGCTATGCTTGACATACATTCATAGTCATACACACACACACACACGTACACACACAGGCACATAATCTGCGCATTTTTTCCCCATCAAGAAGAAACTTTCAAATCAAACTAAAAGAAATGGAGCCTGTTTATTGGTTAGCATACACATTCAGGCTACCTCTCATTTTTTTTAATCCAAACTCTACTTCCGTCACAGGCGAGGTTCTAGTCACTGAACATGGCAGCATTTCAAATGCAGCTCAATGAATTTGTCACACCTGCTTACTTCAGTGTGAATTCACTCTATTTTCATTCATTTGCTAATTCTAACTTGGTTGGACGGTGTATCCTGGGTCTATTGAAACATCATGAATACACAGATGGTCCTGTGCACCACAATAAACCCGAGCATTGCCACCGCATATTAGAATGTTTTTTTTCCCCTCTCCTTGAGAAACGTCTAAAGTGACCATCATCTCTCTCTCTTTCTGTCAAAACTGCCATATTTACCCGGCTGAAATCTCTTTTAAAGCCTCGTGACAAATCCTGTTCAGCGAGACACAAAAGCCACTGTCAAAAAAAGGCCTCTCTGTCTCTCTCTCTCTCTCTCTCTGGCCCTCTCTCTGCTCTGTCTCTCTTTGCGTTAGTTAGCCCTCCACTTCTTAAGCGTTTCATTTGAGGAAAGGGCAGATAAAACTGGGGAACTGGGAGCGGTTTGGAACGTATGCGGCGCGAAATAGCCCGGACGTCACAATGGCAAGATCCCATATGGAGTCGACTCTAGGGGGAGGAAAGTAGTTCCACATTTGGGAGATGTTTACGGTGTACCAGAGACTGTGCCGTTAGCCTAATCCCTGGTGATGTGATTTGTACACACACCCCTATCTCCAGAGGGAGCAGGCACTAAGAGCCCCTGGGCTTCGCCTCCCGTGTGTGTGTGTGGGTGTGGGTGTGTATGTGTTGGATTGTGTGTGTTTATACACTGGAGAGAGCAGTCTAAGACCCCCTGCTCTTCTGCATTGCGCGGCTCAAAGGTTGCATTAAGGACGGGTTTTACATGTGAAAAGTGATTTCCGTTCCTGTGTATAAAGAAAAAATAACCCTCCTAACAGGATGGGCTTCACCTCCGAGGCCTCATTCCTCCCAACAACCGAGTTGCCCTTTAATACTTTGTGCCTCTGTATATTTTTCTTCCAGTGTTCAGGAACCATATAGATATAGTATAGGCTAACCTATATGTTACTAGGGCTGCACAATTAATAAAATAAATATGAGCTTCTGCAATTTCCAAATCGCAGTGGATTCAATTAATTTCTTAAGAGAGATAGACATCCAAAATGGATTTCTGAAGTGTTTTAGTGCTCCAGGTAATCTTTGGTCCATGAATCAAGTGCAATTTTGGTGAAAACCTTTCATCATACTCAAACTCAGTAAATCCTGCACACTGACATCTACTGTATTTTTTTTTTAACAAAACCACTTTTCTTTAAACAATTTTAAAGTTCTAAAAAATGTATGACAAGAAAAACTTGTGATGATATGAATCACAGTTTAAATCGCAATTGCAATACCCTAGCAAATAATCAGAATTAGATTTTTTGTCAATATCTTTCAGCCCTATATGTTACTAAGCTATTTAGTAATGTACTGTAAATGAATGAGAATTTTTACACATTCCATTATTTGCCATTTTATTGTTGATTTCTTGTCTGTGGGTGAGATATACAGTATGCTGACCAGGAAAATTTTGAGAACTTCAACATCAAATTTAATTAACCTCCATACCCTTGTTGTGTTTTTTCCAGCAGGTCTGGAAAATGAGGACAACCAGACGAAGACAGTTGGAGGTTCTGGTTCAGACACCGGTGCAGACCCGCAGACCCCGGTGCTGCGCATCAACCAGCTGGATGCCTTTGAGCTGGACTCGGCCCTTGAGCAGCTGGTCTGGACCCACTTCTCCCAGTGCTTCCAGAACTGCCGCCCGGGCCTCCTCACCCCCCTGGAGCCTGAACTGAGGGCTCTGCTCCAGCTCCTCCTGTGGAGGTTCACCCTGTACTCCGGCAGCGCCACGGTGGGCCAGTCTTTACTCAGCCTGCGCTACCACAGCACCCTCTCCTCCTCTCCCCGCTACAGGCATCTGTCCCGCAGGCAGAAGTTGGGTCTGGCCCTGCTCACCGTCGGGCCCCGCTGGCTCCAGGAGCGTTCCCACAGCCTGCTGCTGTTGCTTGGTTTGGGGCCGTGTGTAGGAGGGCCCCTGGTCGGAGGAGATGGCGGGCTGCTCCAGCAGGGTGTCCGCCGTTCCCTGGCCCTCGTTTCCGGTATCGCCCAGCTCGCCAGCCTCGCCAACTTCCTCGTGTTCCTGAGGAACGGTCGCCACCCGGTGCTAGCGGAGAGGATTGTGGGAGCAAGGACGGTCTTTAGCAACCCCAACGCGGTCCGGGACGTAACCTACGAGTACATGAACCGCGAGCTGCTGTGGCACGGTTTTGCGGAGTTCCTCATCTTCTTCTTGCCGTTGATCAATACAAGGAAAGTGAAGGCGACCGTGTATTCGTTTCTGTTCGGTGGAAAGGGCGAGGACGGGGAGGGAGCGAGAGAAGGGCCGGGGGTGTGGAGGGAGTGCGGGCTGTGCGGAGAATGGCCGACCATGCCTCACACTGTGGGCTGCCAACATGTCTTCTGCTACTACTGCATCAAGAGCCACGCCATCGCAGACGCTTGCCTCACCTGCCCCAACTGTGGAGCGGAGGCGGCGCAGGTCCAGCCGGTCCAGCTGGAGGTGGAGATGGGCGCCAGGTGATGATGTCAGAGCAACGGATCACTTCCTGCTGTGTTGGAAGTTGTCACCACTTAATTTATTTTCAAAGTATCGGGAAAAATGAAAAAAAAAATAACATGGGGGCGGAGTGTGGGTTCATATTATTATAGTTGTACAAATGGACTTGCAAGGAATATGCATTGCTGCAGTGAACATACTCATGACTCACCACCTTTGTATATTTATGAAAATGTGCCTTGAAGTTTACCATATTATGAAGGCTGTTATCAAGATAGCTTTAGAATAACTAACTAAACATGGCAGATTTAACAGCGGCTGGTTTGTGAATGGCCCTCCCTTTGGAAGGTTCACAAGGAAGGCGGGTATGAGTATATGACTGGACTTCAGTCTCTATGATGCGTCTTTTCTGAACACACATCGACCTGCTATGTTTAATGTATGTGTGCATATATTGACAATCCTCTGGCCCTTCAGTTTCTCCAGCTGGACTTTGGACAGAACTATTTGTCTTTGGTGCACTGGACTGACTGCAGAGAACCACACAGAGCATATATTTGATGAAGGAACGTGTTGATTTATGCTCTAAATTGTGTGTATGTGTGTGTGTGTATGTGTGTGTGTGTGTGTGTGTGTGTGTGTGTGTTTGTTGAAATGGGAATATTTGTTCTGATGAAAAATGCAGAAAGTCAGCTGAATAAATAATGGGAGGAATTTCTGATGCCTCTCATCATGGCCAAATTAGCATTTGTTGTGTATTTTGTGCCTAAATTCTATTTCAACATCATTAAAATTGATAGAGTGCTACCTCTTGGGTGTTTATTTAGTTAAGTGGAGGAGAGAGAGATGAGGGAAAGTTATAACAATCAGCACACTTCTCTCTAGACAGGCCCGGTCGTTCTAACTCCCATTATCCGTTTTCACAGCACCCCAACATGCTAAAGATCAAGGGGGCAGCCGGGGGCTCGGATTGACTCACACACACACACACACTTGACAGCCAGCCTCTCTTCTCCCTTGGTCTTTCTCTCTTTTGCTGCCTTTCCATCTCTCTCTCTGTAATCTCTAGGGCCCTCGCCCCTATAAGACTGTAGTAAACTGTACCAAAACCCTGGCAGTCGTCTCCTTCCTCGCAGGCGAATTACTCTCTAATCCCTGTAATGAGTCCAAAGATGCTTATTTATGCTGGAGTTAACCTCCACCAGTGAGCCCAGCCCCGGGCCAAACGCACCCCAGCTGAGTGAAGCCTTTCCCGGGCTGACGAGAGAGGATAGCGGGGCGGGGGGGTGGGGGGGTTTGGAAGAGGAGGAGAGGGAGGGGGGGCACCTCCCACCCTCCCCTCTTCCTCCCCTCCTCGACTCTCCCCCTCTGATCACTAGGGCTTAATTGCTGATTGCCGAGACGATCAATCAGAACTGCAGGCGTGATAGAGAGCCTATTGCGGAGAGCTGGGCTCGGACTGACTGGCTCAGAGACACACGCACACACACACACACACACACACACACACACGCATTTTCACTCAGCTGAGGTTAATGTTTCTGTTGTGCAGCGAGGGTAAAATATTTTCGCATTTGTCCTCATGAGGTGGTGAATGCCCCGAAGAGTAGTGGGTAGGTGTACCAGCGCTGCTGAACTTAAATTATTTATGTAACTGACCGATATGATGCTTATTTTCTCCCAGAATTTCCTCATGTCTGTGGAGTATATATGCTACTCCATGGAAAATGTAGGCTATGTCCTTGGTGGTCATGCAAGGCCAAAATTAATGAATAAGAAGGTTTAAAGCACATACAGAAGTATTAAGATAGCCCCTTCATTGGATTAAAAGAAAATGTACACGTTGAGGTGGGGGTTAGGATTCTATATGGAGATTGGTTTGACATGTATAATTTAAAAAACATAGGGCTCATCGTGTGGATTTTCAAAAGTCCTCTCTCACGTCAAGGACATTTCAACTAATGAATCTCATAGCGATGCATATAAAGCCTGAGATAGAAAAGATTGGTTGTCAATATTTTATGCACTACGCACATTACATTAATGTACAGCAAGTCCCAGGAAGCGAGTTGGAGATTAAGGATGCATATATGATCAACCTTAATGCCATAGGGACATGTCATTGTCTTAACATTCAGGTGGGCTTACAATTCAAACCGTATTTCCAGATACTACTCTACAACTCTAATTGAAGTCCCAAATCCCCAGGAAAGAGAACAGATAAAGAAGAAACAGTGCATTAAAGTCTATTAATTGAGTTAGGCCATGGATTGAATTAGTTGGAAGTTGGAACAAGGCTCCGGACTTAAGGAAGGTAGCTAGGGCTACGTTAAGCCTATCTGTCTTTGGATCTTTTCTAATTCACAGACTCCGTCTGGAGAAGAAAAAGAGGAAGAAGCCCAGATTCCCAGCGGCTATGCAAAGCAATCTGCACATTCACACGCAGCCATTTAGGGAGCAAATTGGCCCCGTGCCCCCTCTGACGAAGGTTTTAAGAGAAAGGGAATTAGGGCGTTGAATCCCTAACTAGATCTCCTTCTTTGATGAGCCTCTTTATCCCCCTGTCCCTCATCTCCATTCCTTTGATGTGAGGCGTTGATTTTCCTGATTAAATAGTTTTTAAAGTAAAAAGCTCTTTTCTGGGCTCTGTAATACTAGGTACTTTACTGTACCTATTGTAGCTTCGTTTGTGTGCATGCTTGTTGAATTGTCCATGTGTGGTATTCCTTAATTGGAACAGAGCCCTTGGCTTGCAGATAATAATAAGGATAGTACAATAGCTTTGATTCTTACATGCATATTTTCACTGAGAGAGAATGTTATCATTTAAGCTTATGCCTGGCTTTTACCTCTTCATTTGAAATGGCTAGAAGGACTCAGAAACCCCTGTGCATCACTAATGGAATTAGAGAGTGGAAAACACCTGTGGTTTTTTACTCCAACTGAATTCATCTCTGATCCTTCTGCTCTCGGTCTAAGCTTTTACTTACTTTTCAAAAAGTACGGGAATTACATCCCACTTGTAATGGGGAGTTATTTCCAACAAATGACATCACATTCAAAGAGTGAATGACATTGAAACGTTGCAACAAAAAATAGTGCAATTTATTTGTTAACATCTCAAAGGATTTTTGACACCTGTGTATTTTTTCCTGTGCCATGTTCAATATGTCAATTACAGGTATCTCTCTCATATTTCATCTATTCAATAAAAAAAACATGGAACATAAAACACAAAAATTCCTCCCAGGTAGTGAAATCATAGGTGTGCTAAAGTTCAGGGCTGCAGCCGCTGCAGGTACCTGTGTTATGAGAGTTCTTTCAACACCTGCCGGGCTTTGGATACCACCGGGCCCAATTATCTTAGTCTGCCTCCTCGTCTGAACCACCTCTTCAGTCTAACAGGTCAGGGGAACAATCAATCACACCTAAAATAAGGAAGTAATTTCCTGGGCTTTTATCGTCAGTGTTGAGGTTTTGCCTGGTCGCATCTCACACCTTGAGAAAGATGGAGAGGCTTTGCTTAGGGAATATATAGAATTTGGACTTTCCTTTTTCGTTCTCAAGACCCAAGGCGTTTTGGGATCTATATATGATCTATATGTTTACCTCAATATAAGCGCTGTTTTGAAAAGCAAACACAAAGTGCAAGAAAATGGGCTCAACAATCCTGTAGGCTATGATACAGGACAATAGAGGTTATTCTATTTTATAACTTTTTTTTTTAGAAATCACACATAAATCCAATATTATTTGTGTAAGAGTTTATCCACCTTTATAAACTGATTTTCTATATGTAAATTCACAGCATAGATTCTAATCAGTAGACACACATGTACATTTAAAAAAATATATTTTTTTAATTAAAATTAAGCATCAATCAGTACAATTTTTGAATATCATTGGCTTCTGTTTATATTTGTGGCTGTTCATTTTGTGATTACCACTGACTGGTGGTCATAGTTAATCCACCTTTTTAATTTACCACAACCAAATCCTACTCTGAACGTCAGGTATAATGTTTTCCACAAAGCACCGTGCCACACAGTTTGTCCTGATGCTAAAAACATGCAACATCTGACTGAACATTAAATTACTGTGTTATTTCTGTTCTACAGCCATTGGACATTTGAGGCCGCAGTGAGAGAAAACACCAAACAGACACCGGCACAGTGTGTTTTTTTAGACTTATTTGATATTGCACATCCTCTTAGTCCAACACCAGGGCTAAAGAGATGGAGGCAAACCTTACCTGACCTGTCCTCTGATTGGCTGAGCTAGGACAGGAGTAGCGAGGGGATTGGACAAACGACCAGAGGGCATCATGGGGGATTATACACAGGTGTGTTGTGATGCGCCTCAGGTAAGATCTGCCAAAGTCAAGCTTGTTTGTGTGAGTGAGCTTGCATGTGTGTGTGTGTGTGTGTGTGTGTTTGCGTGCAAATGTGTGTGTGTGGATGTTGCAGTATGTGCGTGTGTGTTTAGCCATCTCAGTCCTCTTCCTACTGATGTCTAGAACAGACTAAATGAGCAATAATCTGCACACATCCCTCCAGATGTCCCAGTGAATTTCCTGTGGCTTAAGGCGGCAGCCGGGCGCTTTGAAAGTTTCGATAACTTCTGCAAATGTGATTGAACCTCTGCTCGTTCAGGAATGTGGCGTGGCACACAATGTGCTTATTTCTATTTCCCCTCAAAGAGGAGAAGAAGGAGAGGGCACATGCTTGGCTTTAGGACAAGTGTTACAGAAATTTTTGTTGTTGTACAAGTTGAGAGACAAACAAAAAAATAAATATGTAAGAAGATATGTAAGAACTGACATGGCAACATTATGACATACATAGCCGACAAAAATACAAAATAGATTTGGTTTCTAAAAATACACAGATTAGATGGGGAAGACGGGTCTAGCATGATTTTTTTTTTATTTTATTTTTTTAGCCTCTCTGTGTGTACCTGTAATATAGTATGTGGATATTTAGTTTTATAGTATTTGAGCTCAGAATATTGACTCATTTCCATTAATATGTATTTTTATTGTGGAGAAAGCTTTTGATAATTTTGTGGCATCTTTATGGACGCCACCCCCCATCATTAGAGCACTCAACCAGGAGTTGTCAGTAACAACAGAGGCAGATAGTTGAGCAGAACAGAGCGTTATTCCCCATCATCAGTCAATCAATGCTGCTACAAGGCCTTCAATACACACAAGCAACATGAGCAACAAAATGCAGGCAGCAGTACATGTAAAGTGTCATGAATAATTGATACAGTCCTACTGTAAGATACCAATCTAACTAGCATTATTTTAATGCAATGACAAAATCCAATGCTTCAAATCTCACCGAGACAAGCCGAGAACAAAAACATGCAAGAATGTAAAATGACAACACTGTGATGGCCACGGACGGAAAGAATGTTGAAAAAAGGAGCCTTGTATGGGCATAGAGAGCAGCATCCACCCTGCATATAAATATAATATGGCATTTCTGTCTGGGAAAGGTAACAAGAGGAATTTCTAAATTACATGTGTAGGCAACACACTGAACAATGAGAACAGCAGGCAGAAAAAGCCTAACCCTGTTAAGTATGAGGCTGCCGGGTAATGACAATGTATTTGTGCATTTCAGCATCTTGGAATCTCCAGCTTGCCGGGGAAGGAAGAAATATAATTTTTCTGGTTGCCATGGATACCTGTGTGTGAAGGTTTCGCTGCGAGTCTCGACTCCTCTAGGAGATCAGTGAACCGCATGTGTCAACCAGCATTAACCTGCTCAGTCCGACAGACACACACACACACGAACATATGCACACACACACACACACACACACACACACAGAATTACGAACACGCACAAACTTGCACATTAACCTTCTCATCTCGACATACAAACCGTACTGTAGCTTATAAACACACACACATCCGCACACACAATGGTGAGCAGAGCTGCACATTGTCAAAATTGATATACTCTTGAGTGAACACAGCGCTATAACCTGAAGAAAAAGCTTTGAGTATGATGTTGTTTTGCTGTACTACATGAGGTCTCAACCTCCAGTGTGGAGTTGTTACTCTCTAAAACGAAGTGAGGAGATGTTTGGCTACACAAGACTACTTTCTGGCCAAGTTGTAATGCTTGAATTCCTCATAATTATCACATAAAACATTTTTTTTAGCCTAACCCTTAGCTCACTGGAGACACTATGCCTAACCCTAACATTAAATATATATATATGCATAAGCACACAGTCAGAATCCCTTTCATACAGACACTTGGCCTCCCTAGCACTTATGGTTTGGCTCTTATTGTATCCTTTCCGTTTGTGTGTATTTTTGGTGTAGTTTTTGTAATAGTTATTAGCTCCCAGCTCTTTATATAATCTCATTTCTCAATTTTTTTGGGTGGTTCGGAGTTGTTTAGAGGCCTCGCCCATCCTCACTCCCTCTCTGGCTGTTCAGCAGCGGCCCTGTTGTTCCAGCTGGGGCCATGTAAACTAAAATGTGCACTTATGTAGCATCCAACAAATTAATATATATGCACACCGTAGCTGACCCTTTTAGAGCAGGGTCAATTAGTAAGGCATAATACATGAGCTTGTGCCTCTCTGCATTACAATGGGGCATTTCTTCCTTACCTAATATTAACTAAAGACCAGAAAGAAAACCATTTTTTTTGTAATCATCAATTTTCCAAGATTACTATGATTATTTCAAAGACTTTTGTGGTTTGGCTAGAGAGCAAAAACCTCCTCTGTGAGTAATAATGCTGGATTGTTTAATAACTAGACAAGGTCATGGAAAAAAAAAGGCCAAAAACATACTGGGGTTCCAGATTTTCTGAAATTTTAACTGAAAATCAGCTCTCTGGCACTTTTCTCGTCTCTGTTTTCTTCCTCGTTCTCTTCACAAACATGCCAAACTTTTCTCTGTAGGGCCCCTAACTGACACTCTGGGCTAACTGTCAAGTATTATGTTCTCAAGTGTTTGTGCTTCTCTTCTACGCCAAGCCGCTGGAGTCCTCCCTGCCCCATCCACAAAGGCCTACAGAACATTCAGCAGTCATATCTCTGCTTGTCTATCTAGGAGCCCGGCTTGTTTTCCCTCAAAGTCAAATTAAAAAGGTATGCCAGAACAGAGAGCGTATCTGCAATTCAGAACACATTTTTCTATCAGACAGGAGATATATTGCCGACTAAGTATTGTCAGATGTTGGCAAATTCCACATATTTTTCATATCCGGCCCCCTGAAACTTGGGGCCGCTTCAAGACTCAAGACACATCATCGACAAAGACTCTGTTTGACCTTAGGAGCGCAGGCAGAAATGAACCAAATATCCATTCTGTTTTCTGCGAAAATATTTTCTCTGATATAAATGCAATATCACCGGCCATAAATCATTTAGGAATTCATTTGGAAATCATTTGAAAAACACATTTATTTGGGGGGGTGTTCATCAATAAACGTGGCTCCTGTGGAAAGTTTTATTTATATATTCATGCATTCAATAGATTCAGTTATTCATGTATTCACTCATTCACAGGGCCTAGTCAGTGGCTATGCGTCAGGCCCCCGTGTGTGTGTGTGTGTGTGTGTGTGTGTGTGTGTGTGTGTGTGTGTGTGACCTGCGGCGTAGCCCTGCTATGCTGCGGGCTAGTGCTGTTCCCCAGGGGGCTCTCATCTTTTACTGAGCCCTGACAGAAGATGGAGGCTGGGAGAGGGGTCCGCTGCATTAAAAAGCCTTTACCTAGCTCTGATTTATCACCCCCTGCCTCACACGTACACACACACACACACACACACACACACCGCCTGCCAACCCCCCACGCCATCTCACCATTCCTCGCCGCGGCTCGACTCTACACTCTATCAAACGCACAGACACATAAATGCATTCGTACACACACACACACACACACAGAGTCAAACAGACACACATTCACACACCATCAAACACATACTCGTTCCGTCGTAAGATGGCCGCCTCGGAGAAAGAGTGAGGGAGCGAGGCGCCGCACTGCACCGCAGTGGTGATTTTGCATTTTAATGGTACCCCCCCCACCCCCCCACCCCCACCCCAACACACACACACACACACACCCCAGCGCCCCATCCCACCCCGCCCCACCCGCTCACCCCCTTCGGTTGGTAATTCTGGTGAGTCGCGGGGCAGGCGGGCGGCGAGCCACCGGCTACCTCGCCACAGGAAGACAGAGCGACACAATTACGGGACAGCACTTCCTGGGTACGTCACCTGCAAACGGCCGCATTTGAATGTGACAAGCCACTGAGGAGATGAGGGAGACAGGAGGGAGGGAGGCGATGAAGGGGGGAGGAGAGGGTGTGTGCGCGTGTGTGTGTGTGTGTGTGTGGGAGAGGGGAGTAGCGTGTCATTACGCCACAACAAGCATCATGGACTCTGCCGGACCAGAGAGGACTACCCTCCTGCGGACATGCATTTTACGTATATAGCATCAAACACACGCATCATTACTGCTGCACACACATACATGAACATGTAATTGCGTTTGAACACACCCACACACACCCACACAGGCAAAGGGAAGAAGAATATGTACACGAAACATACATTCAAAGGTATATACACGCATCCACACAAAAATGAGACCCGGACAAGGGTGAACACTGGTATCACGCTGCAAAAAAACACAGCGGATGCAAACACACACACACACACACACACACACAAGGTTGTCAACAGCACACACAGCGAGGAGCACAGCACTTTGTCCTTGAGAGGGTCCAAGACTTGGTAATGATATTCATTCATTCATTCATACATACATATGGGTGGAATACATTTGCTCCATCTCCGCTCGACTTAATGCATGAGCGCTGATAAAAACTGGGAACAAAAAAAAAAAAAAAAAAAAACGACCCAGAGAATGAATTTAATCTCTGAATAAAATGACCTTTTTTTCCAGCACACATTAATAAGATGATCCATTGTGAATGAGGGATAGATCTTCCATATTGCCTTAGAACAAAACAATACTTGCCGCACTTGAACATTTTTTGACTGCACAAGAAGTTACATATTTACCATTTTTAAAATAGTTTTCCGTCCAAAGGATTGGTGTTATACTCTTTTATTCAAACTTTATGTTAGTCCCAGTGAATTCAAGAGTCTTTTACAATACAAAACGATGACAATTTTGCCGCTCGTTTGTTATTCCATATTTCTTTCAGCAGATATGTGAAGAAATGTCCTACAAATTAATGCGTTCGTTCATGCATAGAGGTACGAGTGCTTGGTCATAACTGCAAACGGCTGGTTGTTTATAACTGGTGTGCTGTGGAGCGAGCTCAGGTGTGCCTTGAGATTCTGTGCCAATGCAAATAAAATCAAGGTCAAACTCAAAATATCACACTGCCTTCATTTAAACTGAACCAAACTGGCTTATGAAGATACAGAGTTTCTCCCCTAGTTTTGAGCTTTGTCCAGTGTTTGTTTGTTTGTTACCACTATGTATATGATCATTAAAGACATTTATGTGACATTTCTAAGCCATCAATAATTTGGCGTGTTGTGGATTTCTATATTTATGCTGAAGTGTACCGTGCCTCTGAGGAGGCAGACAGCCACAGCAGTACATAAAACAGGTTGGGAGCTGCAAAGCAGTGAAAGGGTCAGTGGAGAGTGTTACAACATAATGGTGAAATGAAGCCTCTTTTGTTTTGTAGCAAGCCTTGGCTTGTAAATGCACTGAGTCTAGAGGATGTATCATTGTATGTATGTGCGTATGTGTGTGTGTGTGTGTGTGTGTGTGTGTGTGTGTAAGGTGCATCGTGTGACCGCACCAGACTATCTGCTGCCTTGTGGTATGAAATTTAAACCTTGACATGAGTGTGTGTGTGTGTGTGTGTGTGTGTGTGTGTGTGTGTGTGTTAGCCAACTACCCTAGATGATATAGTAATAACCTAAGCAAGCTGCTCCTTCATCTCCCACAGTGTTTGTGTATGTGTGTGTGTTTGTACAGGAGAAGAGACTGTAGGTAATGAAATAATTTTTCACATCTTGTAGAGGTTGATGATGGTAGAAAATGATGATAATATGTTCAGCCTGAAAACTGGAATAAATTCTTTGTTTAACTTCATATTGTATGAATTCTAGAGGCAAAGTAATCTAAATGTATCTGAACATAACCAGATTAATTATGTCTACTGTTACTATTTCTATTATGCTGCTGATTACTAATTTGACTAGATCATTATTAATGTCTATATCCATAAACTAATATAATAAAATCCATAATCTAATGACATTTTTTAAGGCAACCTTTCTGTGTGTGTTTGTGGTTAGTGCATTTGATGGTTGCATATGTGCATGTGCAATGCATGCTTACTTTGCGTGTGTGTGTGTGTGTGTGTGTGTGTGTGTGTGTGTGTGTGTGTGTGCCACAGGGATATGAATGACTCTATCAACCAGCCGGTACAGAGACAGTTTTCCCAACTGCAGATCATCTGCATGTTGTCACCAGTCACTTGTATACAGTTAAGCTTCATTTGGAAAATTACAGCTCTTAAAGATGTTAATGATATGTGTGTGTGTGTGTGTGTGTGTGTGTGTGTGTGTGCATGCACATGTGTCTGATTTGTTGGGCATATGAAGTCTGTGGTCTTAAAAAGCAGTAAAATTTTGCTACTAATCTGTGTGTGTGTGTGTGTGTGTGTGTGTGTGTGTGTGTGTGTGTGTGTGTGTGTGTGGAGAGGGAATGGGGGTGAGAGTAAGGCTACTGCAGCTGTTGCCTCCAAAACCATAATTCATTGTTGGGAATGCCGCAATCTAGATTACATCTCTTGCAGCTTAAAGTGTATTTTCCCATAAACAGCAATCTACAGCTCATAAAAATTCATTCTGCTTCGGCATAAACAATCCCCTTGTCCTCTCGCCCCTGCATGGTGTGTTTGTGTGTTTGTGTGTGTGTGTGTGTGTGTGTGTGTGTATTTGTCTGTACGGCATAAACAATCCCCTTCTCCCGTCAGGAACACAGAGTGATCCATCAGTTTCTCCACGGAAAACCAATTTCACTGGAGATGTTCAGTTTTTCACAGACACACACCACCTATCCTTGCAGAGAGAGAGAAAAGGAGAAAGGAGAGAGAGAGAGAGAGAGAGAGAGAGAGAGAGAGAGAAATAGAGCAAGATAAAGAAAGAATGAAAAGAAGAATGGCAAGGAAATGGAACAGAGAGGAGAGAGGGAGACATGAGGCAAAATTGAAAGGGAAGGATAGAGGGGGGGGGGGTAAAGAGAGAGAGAGAGAAAGAGAGAGACCCGTCTTGCTGTTTTTAATAGGACACACTGTTATTTGCTGTCTCATCAGTTCAATATAGTACGTAAAAACCGTTCATCCGTTGCCCTACACTCATATGCACTAGGAGTTGACACATAGCGCCTGTCAAATAGGCTTTATGTGACTGCTCCAAAAAAAAAAAAAAAGTGCCACAGTTTCACTCTCTACATATTGGTGTTTGTAATAAAAAGGGGGGAAAAAAAGACGAAAGACTGGGAAGAAGAGGGAAAAAAAAAAAAGACCTCTCGCTTTTTTGACCATTAAAGCTTGAAGTGTAGAATTATGAGCGAGGAGCAAGGCATGCTGGGGCGGCCCAGTTTTGTCGCGTCGAAGCGGAGAGATGACAACATAATTACAGAGAGTCATCTCATAACACGTGATTAAACAAACAATGCATGTCGTCTGCTCCTAAGGTCCCCGGTTCTGCCGTTCTTTTGTTTCCATGCATGTGTGTTTGCTGAATAGCGGCGTCGCGCGCGTGTTCACGCTCGCAGGAGAGGAGACAGAAGAGGAGGATGCATTCATATATGTGAACATATGTGGACACACACAGACAAAGCCACACAAAAATACTATATCCAGACAAACAGGCAATGGACAGTAGGCTAATGTGTCTTTGTAGTAATGGGCTTAAGTTAGAACAAGATGAGAAAGGCCTTTATTTTAGAGAAGCTGCATTGCTACTAATGACTAGAGGGCCCTCCGACTGCCATCTCAGCCTATTATGACCTGGAGATGGCTCTTCAGTGTTTTTAAAGACGAATGCAAATTAAAAAGCATTAGGCTACATTCATTTGCGGTCTTTGGCATATAGGCCACTTTTGGTCTGAGGGCCACTTAAGGCTGCCTTATTTCTTCAAATGACCTTGAAATCAAAGAAAGAGCAAGTTTTAATGATTTAGAGGGCTCTTAAAGACTCGAGAGGAAAAGCAACACAGGCCCTCATTAAAATTTGCATTTAAACATTAAAAAAGCTTTTTGTTACGAATGTATCTGCCAGGATTGCCGAGCGGATACACAAAGAAGACCCCATAAGAACGCACAGCGTCTGGGCAAATTTGATGTCAATGCGACTCCTCATCCCCGTCGTCATTGATTGTATAAATTACGGGGCGTACTTATTTGGGTGCTCCATAATTTCCTCTGTGCAGACTCAGGCCTGCGCTGATAAACGACAAGCTGTGGACCATTGTGATTTGGTGCAGGGCCTGTGAATGACCTGGGGAATGCATCGTGTCACTTTATATTTAGCTTCTATTTCCTCACCGCCTGCTCTTCCGCTCCACATGGTATGATTTCGGTGTGTGTATGTGTGCGTGCGAATATGTGTACGTTTGTAGGTGTGCGCCTGTGTGTGTGTACGCGAACAAAGAGTGAGACATATCCCATCACCCCCTAAAATTCCTTCATTCCCTCCTCCAGTGCTCCCTTATTTCCCCAACGACTCAGCGCGCCTTGTAAAAACCTTAGCCTGGCTGCTCAGTGCTCTTTAAAATGTAAAGCAATATTACAAAGCCTGACATGTTGATCTCCGTTACTATGGCATTGTTTCAAGGGTCCAGTGAATGAGAAGAAAGCTGTCATTGTCCGGAGTTTTGTGACTTTCTGCCAAAATGTTCACGTGCGCAAGCTGGTTTCACACTGAGAGGAAAATCTTGAAGGAACTGATGAGAGAAGTCTAATGCTATTTGTTTGTTACAGGTGTTAATGCATCACAAATGCCCGGGAAAAAAAATAAAAAAATATGCCAAATATTGCGCAGTTTTTGGCATGTGGATCCAGCCCCACCATGCGCAGCTTCACCTCTCGTGTGTTTAGTTATTTACAGCCCTGACAACAAGAAGCCTTGAACTATTCGGCAAACTACACAGCACCCTTTGTGTCACAGGAAAAACAGGAAATCAGGCTTTTGTCCGCTCGAGATGGCATCAAAAAACACCTTGTTTCATCTGTCTTAAGCAATCCCATCCCGACGCCTTCACACGTCCCCATGTGGGGCTGTGCCGCTCCTCAGAACAGATTGGGAAACAGCGCAAACGATCTGCCGGGGAAGTCCCAGCGGGCTGCCAAAACATGCTCGTTTGCCGACGTACCTCTGTTGCACGGAGCCCATGTTTGATTTCTCTCAGGTCTCCCCTCCTTTTCTTTCTCTCCTGCTCTCTCTCTCTCTCTCTCTCTCACCTCACTTCTATCACTTGCTCATTTCAGTCTCCATATCACCTACTTTCTTTCTCTCTCTCTCGCTCTCTCTCTCTCTGTCTGTCTCTGGCACTCGGTCTCTGTCGGCCTGTTGGTTTGTCTGTCTGCGACGATTTTTCTTTCTCTCGGCCTGTCTCTCTCTCTCTCTCTCTCTCTCTCCCCCCCTCTCTCACACCTCCTCCTCCTTCTCTTTCACTTTAAGATATGTGTTAGTTGGCAGTGTGTCTTGTAGAAATGCCAGGAGTGATTGTATCCTTCACCCACAATGCAATAATAAGGCAGGTGTACTCCTGCCCCCTCCATTTTCTTCACCTTCCTTCCTCCCTTTTGTCCCTGAGAAACGAGTATTGAAGCAGTAAACACTAAAAGCAGGAAGGCCAAAGGAAAGATACACAGAAAAAAAAGATGAGATTGGCTCTTTCATATGTTAGTTTGTATGTGGCCTTGGTTGACACCTGGGTAAATTCAGAGGAAACACTGTTAATGTTTATTTTCTATCTAAAAGGATGCATCACAACGAGTGCTGCCTATACTATACAAACAATGTTTATCTCCTCATTCACTCAAAATGTACATTGAATTTCCTACAGGGGGGAAAACAAAAGGAAACAAACTTTTACAGGATCAGTTGTTGGGTGAGTTGTAAAGTCGCATTACACCTGTTAGCAGAAAAACAACAGGTTCTGTTTTGGTGCATACCCCTAAATACAGCCAGTAATAAATAATAAGATTTCATGTTGAGTATTTGTGCACGAGGGACAACGGTTTCCTGATTTCTCAGGTGTAACGCTTTGGTGGATGAATCGCAGGTGTAGGAGATATTGTGTGGTGGATGGAACCCAGGTGCCGGAGTTATTTCCGGTCTATGCCGTTAATCACCAACCTGACGCTGAAATATGGCTTGCATTTTACCGGTTTTAAAATAGAGTTCCCTTGACTGCATATACTTAGGTAGGGAAATAATAATAAGGGCAAGATAAAGTCAAGAGACTGTGAGAATGTTTTATATGAATGTGGGCTGCGAAATGTGTTCTGTTTTATCAGCGAATGTGGGCTGAAAGTGGAATACTGTCTGTAAGATAATAGAAACTAAAAAGGATCTGATGCTGTATGCCTGATAACAATAATTTGACAGTTTCGATCCCCATGCTGTAATCAGCGCTTTGATGTAAAGGGCTGATTAATAACTAACTTCACCAATCACTGTTAAAGGATTTTATGTGGAATTGCAGCCTTCAGTAAGTAAGAAGATACAATCGAATGAGTAAAATAAAGGCCATACCAAAGCAAAGTCCTTCTTTTTCCATGAAACAGGGTAACTTCAGGCCAAAAAACTGTGTAGTGACTGCAAGAGGGCTGGAAAATGTGTGAGTATGAACATGCACTGCTGATATATGAAACCCAAATCATACATGAACTTATACATGGTGCATTTAGCAAAATAACAAATATACATATATATACATATATTTGTCCTAAAACATGCTTCCTATTCCTTCTTTCCTATTCTTATTTTCATCCATCCTGTTATGACCCCCGGAAAAGCCACCAAGGTTTACATCAGAAACAGACTGTCTAAATATCTGATTATAAGCTGTTTATCCTCGTTAAATGATGACAACATAGTAACGCCGATACGCAAGTGGCCTCAGATGTGATGTTGGTCAATATCTATTGACAGACGAATCATTGTTGTTGTTGTGCTTTCGTTTCGTCATTGGCCAGGCCCAATGCATGAGGGGCTAAACTGGGAGTGAATGTGATTGGATTTTCAGTCTCCGTCATTAAATTCCCATGCGGGGAATACTAATTCCAGTATTTAGTGCGGTGATGCCGGGGCTTGCTTTCATCTTAAACTGATTCCAGTCTAATTAGATTGGGCATGTGGGGGGTGGTGGATGTATCCGTCTGGACTAATCCCTGCCTCTCTGTCCCAAACATTGTATTATCCAGAGAAAATCCATTGGCTGCAGGCTATTCAAAGCCAGATCTGCCTCCACTGCAGCCTCTGTACTGTTTCAACTGGAAAGCTGTGGCTAGGAGGGGTGCACCGTGCAGTGAGGGTGGAACCTAATGGTCATGAGTGATGTATGGGTTGCAGAAAACGCCATTTAGAATTTACAGTAAACCTTTTACCGTGTATTCAGGGCAAGAGCGGTCTCCGCTGCTGCCTCTTTAGCGGAGCTGTGTCTGAACCGCTATGAACTACTCTTCTCTTCAGAGGGCCTTTTTTCTAGCAGACTGCACAGTGCAGTCTGGGAGTGGAATTGGGTGGCCTCCCCCATAAGGTCACACACAAATGGTTCTTTTTTAAGGTTTTATGTTTGTTCAACACATAAACAGTAAATTCAGTAGATATGAGTCCGAACCCCAAACAATACACACGCGTATAGCCTAACACAGGCACGCATACACACACACACACACACACACAGCACAGAGATCATACTGTCACCCTGCTTGTGAATTGCTGGCAGACCACAGCGAACACCCAGAGTAAAGGGGTCCTTCTCCTAGGCGCTGAGAAGGCCAGAAAAATGAAATGCCTTCAGCCATTGTTCTCCTCAAAGGTCAAACGCAATTCAATCCCATAATATGGTGGGGGTGGGGGGGGGACCCTACCTCGACAACCGCCTGCGCTTTAGGGGAGAACAACAGGAAAGGGCCATTCAGCAGAATAGCTGCACCCTGCGAGCTGAGCACATTCGTCAAGGGCGAGGGGTGAAGTCAGAAGGGGGAGCGAAAAAGCCGTTTTGGAGGCTTTTACATGTCGCGGCGGTGCCACTGCACGCCGATGTGTGTTGAGCAAAACAATAAAGGCCACAGACGATTCTGCCGGAGTGAAAAGATCCTCATCTTCCCCTTCCTTTTTGCCGCCCTTGTGAAATTTCATTAGGTGGATTTAACGACTTGTGAATGTCGGCTTTCTCCGTGACCCTGACACCGGTGGCGGACACGTCTCACTGGCAGGGTGTGATGTATAGTGTCGCCGTGTTTCCTGATGTGCAATTTTTAATGTGACAGCATTGGGTGACCCCAGATCTAAAAGGTTACCCTTCTGTGTCACACCGGCGACCATTTTGCCCTTAATAGAATTTTAAAGGTAGTATAAGGGGGGGACTACAAAAAATCATTTTCCATTAAGCGTGGCTGATTTTGCTATGGATGGATGCAAAGCGGCAGTGCCTCATGTTTCATATCGGGTTTTTTTTCTTCGATGAAAAAATTCGGTTTACAGCCACATTCCTATGATCGCAGCACACTGGTTCCAGTAACCACAATGGTGTAGCACTCTCGCTTGTATGCTATTGCTTAATCATAGACCAGTTTTTCAGTGCCGCAATAAAATTTGTGCCCAAACCTTTAACACTACTGACTCACTCTGTCCTACACACCTATCTGTCTCTCTCATTAACTATTCAATCTTGACAGAATTTAATGTCTGCTACATCCCATCAGTCATTTCATTTTTCTCCCCCCAGAATTCATTTGAATGCATTTCTGCATTAGCAATCTACAGAGTACTGCAGAGTGGTAGGACAGATGTAGGAAAATAGAATGAATGACAAAGGTTGAGTCGGACTCAAACTTAGGTTACAAATATATGGTGTGTGCCATCACCTTTTGATCCACAGACCACCCACATTGTAAGATTGCGTTAGTTCATTTGAAGATGGTACAGGCTATATGTTCAGCATCAGAGTACAGGCCGTTTATACCTCGGTCATAGTAGGATCAAGTTCGATTTTACATATCTAATAAATTTAAAGGTAAATAACATGACTTCTGCATTGCTCTGTGTTGTAGCCCTACCTCAGTATATCCATCCATTTTGATTTCTTGTGTGTGGACCTTTCCCCTCTGATGGGAGGAGTCTGTGACAGCACCTGATCAGATCCAGATTAGCAGACACTTCCAAACATAATCCCCTGCATCTGCTTAGAGTCAGATTACCACAAATGGCATAATAACAGGGGAAATACCCATTATATGATTTAGAATTTTAGTCCTTCAGTGACTAGAATGACAAGTACTGGAGGGATGTAGATACAAATATACATATTTTTTTTTTACACTATATATGCGTAGACATACCTAAAAGTTATGGGAAAAGATGATCTTTAATTTAAAGTGAAATATGGTAATTACAAAACAAAATTCTACTGCTATGTGAATTGTGAAAAGGTGAATCCTCTCCGTTTTAGTGAGAAATGCTCCTCTTGTCAAGCACTGCATTGGTAATCTCGATGACACTGATCAAATAGCAACCATCATTGACAGCATAAATTGTTTAAAACATCCTTATTATTATTGAAATAACTGTGATTGTTTTGAAGATATTTAAACAGTCGCTAACCAAATAGAAATATAGGAGAATGCGCTGTCAATGAGAAATGTTGCTAATTTGAATAAACTATATGGGGAAAAATGTTAAGGATAGCATTAAAAATGATTGACAACCATGTGTGATTATATTTCTGGGTATTGTTCATGATTTGAATGCAAACTGCTGTAAGTGTGATGTTTGTGTGAAAGATGAGATAATGAAGCCTCATGACAATGTTGATTATGACATGAAACAATAAAAAGGAAATAAAGGATATTTGATGAAACCAAACTGGTTTGCAGATACAGTTTTTAATGTATCACAACAATGAGCAACAAACATACTTGATGAACTATTTCCAGAAGTTGTTCAAATACCATCTACAATAAACGTCATTTCAACTATGACAACAGGTCTGTGACAAAATAAAAAAAAGGTTTCAAAACCATGTTATTACCGTGATACGGTACAGTTGAGACCTCAAACAGTACAGTAACAAAAACTAATGCGACTACTCTCTATATATAAAACATCAATAACATTTTTGGTTTAGTTTATTTAAAGTTTTAGCCATAGGGGCTTCTTCTTATTAAAACCTCAGGGTGCATTTCCTATGTAACCCAGATGTTGAAGAGTACATATTGTGTAGGATATGATTGCGCCGTGAAAATCCCTTTGACATCCAGAAGAACAATTCCAATTTCAACCTTTTGAAGGCTGTCCCCATAAACATGACACAATCCATCCATTTTTTTTTTAAAAAGTTCTTTTTTTTTCTTTTTGGCTGCTGTGCAGTTGCAATAACTATGTACAGTTATATTGTTGGACCATCCTTTTTGTTGGTTTGTTAGCTTTTACCAGTCCTTGGTGTGGGAAGCGTCCTGTCTGATGCTAGCATCTTAGCACATGATGCTAGCTGACAGTTCAGTCTTTCAATGCTGAGCCACAGAGTGGGGAAAGGCAAAAAGCCAGAGTTGTGAAAGCCTTTGGAATCAGGACAGTCGCTCATGTTTGTACAATGGCAGAATTGCACCTTGGGAGGCCAGGATGTCTCTTATGAAACACAATCGAAAAGTGTCTTCAGGATTAAAGTAAATGTTAAAATACTAAAAATCCAAATAAGGACATTTAAAAAGCTCACGCAGAGAATTAAAAACTGACATTTTGCTTTAAAACTTTGAACAAAAAAAAAAGAAAAGAAAAAAGAAAACACCTGTACAATAATAAAACATAAGAGGAAATGTTACTTGATTTCATCGTTTGAAACAATAACTAAGCATGATTTGATTTAACCTGTCAAACAGTTGCATTACATGCTACTTGCTCATCTCAGAATAGGAAATACCAAAAGCAATACATTTTTGCATTTCTTCATATTAATAAATTTGTACCATGCACAGCCAACTACGAATATGTACAACAGCTTAGCTTTCTTTGTTCACAAGCCTTTTTCTTTCATACAAATAGCCTTCTGTTACTTTGGAATGAATCACATTGGTTTCAATTACCAAACTAGAAAGTGATTCGTAAAAAATTGAACACCCTTTGACAGCTTTCACATTCTTAGTTCCACAGCAAAATAACAAAATAAAATAACATAAAATAAAAAATAGCAAAGCAAAGCAATTCATGGATCAGTATTTTGTCTGGTAGAAAGTTGAGAGAATTTATGGCAAGCAAAATAACATTACACAGTAGCAGCAAAACGTTGTAAGGTAATACTTTGCAATGTTGAAATCACTAAATGTGGAAAAATTAAAATGTTTACTTTTAATGGTAGATCAACAGAAGTGCCCAGAGAATTGATGGGAGGACGTCAACCTATGCACTAAATGGCAGTGTATAGGTGTAACACTGTTATCAGTCCTACAAGCACATGAAAATGTTTCAATATACAAAACAAATGCTGTTGTCCCCCTTTTAAAGCAGCATATTTGCAAACTTTTAGCAAATATTCATACCTTTTTTTTTTAACATTGTGACCAACTTGTACCTTAACAGTTTCAAGTATACAGTACTACTTTCATGGATGCACCAATTGTTAAATAGGTCTATAGATTGTTAGGCATCAATCCTGTAACAAATATGGACCAATATGCTGCTGCAATAGACACAAATAATAATTAAAACAAAACACATACATACATACATACATACATACATACAAACAGAAAAAATCTATTAAATTAACAAATGGCCTACTCAAATAATAATAAAAAGACAAATAAAAACAAAATAAGTGCACTATAGTCCAGACACAAGCAGGTACCGTAACAGTACAGCAATTCACAAATGAAAAATGTTATATTCACATAATCCTCAAGAGTCTATCAAAACTAGAGTTATTACCTCTTCAGAAAAGGGTGTGAGCAGAGGTAAAAGTGAGAAGGTAAGAGTTGGCACAGATTAGTATATTCTACAAGAAAAAAAGGGGGTGGGAAATAGATACAGCTTGTTGTAATACAAACTGGCAAACACAGGGGCATCATACACATTTACTTCACCATTCTAAATTCCCTCAGTGGCAAAACCATACTGTCTTTGTAGGGCAAAACTAAAAGGATATGCACATCGTCCATTGTAACAGTAATATTGTCTCTTGGTACTCTATACACATCAAGGAAATGCGTCCGATAAAGCTTGACATGTTTTGGTTATAAGCCAAGTGTACCCAGGCTTGTTGCTGCTTTAACAAATGAGAAATGTTATGTTCTGACCTGAGAATTTAAAGCTACTGAATTACACCTATCTAAACTAAGAGAGATTCTCTTTGAGGGTTCTGGATCGTCATCCCATACAGTACATGCTAGCATTTGGAAAACAATCCAGCTGAGGTGCAATTTGCTATCGTGAGAGTTTTTGGCTTGAAACAAGCCCCCCAAGGGAGCCTGTGGGATTTTTTCCTACTCCATGTTTTTGTATACAATATAAGCTCAGTCAAGCATCTGCAACAGTTCTGTCCATAACAAAAATCAATCAATATCTTGCCAGCATATCAATATGGGAAAAACAATCCTGAGTCAATCATTTGGTACTGTAATTTTTTGGGTTAAGAGAAACTTTGGAACTGCAGTTTAAAAAGTCTTATTTTTTTCTTTAAGCAAGGGATCCTTTTTTCACTCCTACACACTGAACATATCCATTCTGATACTACTGAAGCTCGCGTCTAGGCCAGAGGCCGGCTTAGCCTTGACTTCCAACGCGTTATCTAAGTCATCCAGCTTCTGGCTTAGCTCATTGTCAGACTCATCTGAACAACTCTCGGTGGGTAGTGAGGTTGGAACCCCTGAGGTGCTGCAGGAAGTTGAGGTAACCGTTGAAGGTGAGGAGAGGGGGGGAGGAGGAGAGGCAGACGGGGAGGAGGAGGAAGCAGCTTTCCGGGCTGTGGTGGCCTGGAACAGGACATTTGGCCAGGACTTCATGGACAAGCGAGAGAGATGAGGAAAGGTGTTATTAGAAGAAGCTGCAGACTGCGAGGTAGATGTGGTGTTAGGAGTAGGGGAGCAGACAGAGTGAGGTAATAATCTAGTATGCTCTTTGGCATTTCTCATTGCTTGTTTGATTGTTTTCTCTTTGTGCAAGCTCGACTGAAGGTGTTGGCCAAGTGCTTCGTTCCCGTTAACAACCACATTGCAGGCGACACAAGTGTATTTGCTCACTGCCTTTCGAAGCACTGTCTCTTGCGGGTCAGTAAAAGGATGTCCGAAGTAACAGAAGGACTTCTGATGACGCACCACTGAATCTTCGTCAGCAAAAATCATCTGGCACTTCCTGCATATAAACTCATGCTTGACGGACGGTACGATAAAAGCATCTGGAAAATCCGTGGTACTTTTGGTATCTGTTTTCGGTTCTTCTTTTGTGCTTTCTGTTGAAGAGCCTTTGTTGGTGTCATCCTTAGCTTCCATAGCTTCTTTTGGTTTGAAGGAGGTGGTGGTGCTCTGCACGCTCTGGGGTGTCTTCACAGGAATTGGTTTCTGCTGCTGCTGTTGTTGTTGTTTCTGTTGTTGCTCAAGCTGTTTCTGCTGCTGTTGTTGTTGCTTCTGCAGTGAATCCTGGAGGGACTGCTGGTACTGCTGATACTGCTGCAGGAGAGCAGAGGGGGAGAGCCCGGCGGCCATGGCAGCTTGTGGGACTGCTGCTGGGCCATAAGGAAACAGGTTCTCCATGCCACACAGAGGTGGGAAGTAGCCCCCTGTTTGGACCCCTCTGGGCAGCTGGGGAGAGAAGCAGTTGGGAAACCCAGGAAGGAAATAGGGCAGGAACTGCCCCCCAAAGAAGGAGCTGGGGTCACTGGCGGCAAGAGCATTCTGAAGTGCCTGCAGCTGGGCAGCATCCAGTTGAGTCTCACTTCCTGGTTTCCCTGGAGCTGGACATGGTTTCTCCCTCTTCTTGGCCATGCTGGGGGTTTGGGGGCGTGAGCCGCTCTCATTTTCACGTTCCTTGACCTTCATCTGAGGTGGCTTGTCCCCTGGTTTCTTGCTGCTGTCTCTCTCTGAGTCTTTACCTTGCTGCTCTGTATGATTAACTGCTGCCAAAGGTGTGGAGGGAACAGGAGGAGGAGGAGGAGGAGGTGGAGGAGGAGGAGGAGGAGTCTGCAGAAGAGTCTTGGTTGGGGTAGTGCTGAGAGACATGGCAGGAGAGGGGGTGGCTGGTGTAGGGAACCCAAGCATGCCAGCACCGGGAGACGCTAAAGCTGAAATACAGTGGTATATAAATATGGAAATATTCAATATTTAAATATTCAAACCCAAATCACTATGGAAATTTGTTTGTATGACAAGATGAAGATGTTTCATTTGTCACTGGGTGACTCTTTATCTTTGTTGTTTAGATTTTGTTATGGATCAAAACTGTCACATGCGCTTCATGATAATTTCATTATGCCAATATGAGAATATAAATATACCAAACCTACAATTAGGGGAAAAACAAACAATACAAACGAAACCAATCATATAGATACATTTTTTTGAAAAAAATCTCTGAATTATCATTTAGCAGTCCAACTTTGATGATGAATTGAGATTATGCATGCACTAAAACTGTCAGCAAACAATCTTGCCATTTTTTAATTTAAATAGTTTTAAAAAATAGGACTTTTTTCACAAACACCATTGTGATATAGAATAAACAGTAGTAGAGTAGAATAAAATAGTCTTTGTTTTGTGCATGTTAAAGCTCAGTTCATAAAGCTACTACTCTATTTGACTATTTTCACTCTTCGTCATACTAACTCACCAGGTGTGTTGGGTGGGAAAACAGGAAGTGACGATGGCCCATTGACCCCAGGAAGCAGGACTGGCGGAAGGCCAGATATCCCTGGATAGCCTGAGGGCAGGCTGAGGCCATGAAGTGCATTGCTGTTGTCCACTGCAGTCTGTTGCTGCTGGCCAGGCAGGCTGAGTCCTTCACCAGCTTTCTTCATGCGGTCCAACTCTTGCTGGGCCATCAGCTGACGGACAGTGGTTGGTGCTAGGTAGTCCTTTTCTCTGTCCACCTGGTTTCCCAGGGTTTCTTGCACTTTGGCGATGTGCTGTTTGGAAAAGATGTGGTCTCGGACGGACATCCGGGCGGTGTACTTTACACCACACAAAGTACACTCAGGCCTGGGTCCCTCCGGCGAACCTTGACTTATCATGAATGGCTTTCCAATATTAATCTTGAATTTCTTTTCTTTAGCGCGGGCATTCTGGAACCACACCTGAACCACACGCTTGGGGAGTCCAATCTCATTGCCCAGCATCTCACACTCTTGCATTGTTGGGGTGCGGTAGTCACTGAAACAGGCTTTGAGGACTTTGAGTTGCAGGTTACTCATCTGGGTCCTGAAGCGTTTGTGGCCTGGCCTATCCCCAGAACTGCTGCCTTTCCCCGACTTGAAGGGGTTTCCCCCTCCAAAGGGACTAGGGGAACTGGGATCAGCTAGGCTTGACGATTCACTCCTGTCATTGATATCATCTAGATCATCATCTCTGGAGCTGTAGTAAGAGTCATAGTCTTTTCCAGAGAAGCTGAGGGAGGGGCTCACCATACTGAATTGGAACCTGTCATCACCCCCATCGGAATTTGGTGCCAGGATACCCTTGTTGTCACTCAGCTTGTCCCCTCCGTTAGCTGTGAGGCTTTCAACCTCATTGTTGTTGCCCTCATCTCCAGTTGTAGCATCACTTATGGCTGTATTGATGGATGATGTCTCATCAAAGTCCATTTTGCTGAGGTCGTAAGATGAGGCCTCTGCAGAATTCATATTAGGCCCATCAATTTCATCACAGTTTTCTGCTTTTAAGGATGAAGGGCTCAAGAAGTTTTTTAACGGTGCCTCAGATGGTTTGACTGGAGTTGAGGATGCAGTAGGCAGCTCGTACTCATTCGGCTCAGTCTTAGTAGGCAGCTGTGGGTACTCAAAGAAATTGTATTTATTTGGGCTTTCACCTCTTTCATTGTCTTGATTCATCATTGGGCTTGGTGGCAAGCTGAAGCCTGCCTGTTTAGCCTCATGCCAGTGTCTAGACCGTATGTGGCTATCGAGAGCTGATTTAGCCTTGAATAGTGCTCTACAAAAGGGACATTTCTTGTGGGACTGGGAGGGCCCTATAGCTCTGAACTGCCCCTTTCTCTCTCTTGCACGAGTGTTCTGGAACCACACTTGCACAACTCTCTTTTTCAGGCCAACCTCTCGTGCAATGTGGTCCAGCATCTTTCGTGTTGGGTTAGAGTCAAGTAGGTATTTGTCATAGAGGATCTCCAGCTGTTCTGGTGTGATGGTGGTTCTCAAGCGTTTATCTCTGTGCTGCTCTTCACTACTGTTTCCGCCATCTTTATCAGTAGCGCCTTCCTCCTTGTCATCTAGTTTTCTCTTCATTGCCCCAGAGCCTGGGGCAGAGGCCAGACCAGAGCTGCTCTGAGAGGGCATTTGGGAGAGCCCTCCAGATAGCAGTTGGCTAGCCATGAGGGGATTGTTGGGGTCAAATATCATATAGGGCATATCAAGGGGCCTTTCCAGGAACTGGGAGTGAAGGAACTGGTTTTGGGCAGCCAGGAAATGCATGTGCTGGTGCTCCTGCCACAACTCCACAGTGGGGAAGGCAATCTTACACTGATCACATTGGTACTGGAGCATCTGGTGTGGGAGGCTGTTTGTCAGTGAAGAAAGGGCCAGTGAGAGGGGGCTTGAGGGCACTGCAGCTGACTGTGGCTGAGAATGGGGTCTTGACATCTGGTGCTGGGGAGGTTTCTGAGGTGGTGGCTGAGGTGTGGAAGCCTTAGATGGTCTGGGGTCTGGCAGTGACTTGATCACTGGTGAGGGAGCAGTCTCAGTCTGTTTAGGTTTAGTTTCAGGGGGTATCTCCGGCTTGGGGGAGGTTTTCCCCATGCTGGGACGAGGAGAGGGCATCAGAGGGGAGCTTGAGCCAGAGTTGCTGGCAGTTCCTTGGGGTTGCTTGGGTGGCTCTGGGGTTACTTGGATAATCTTAACTGGACCTTGCTCTCCAGAATCTATATACTCTTCAGACTGGTTGTCTTCATTCCCCTCCTCATCCTCATCCTTGTAACACAGCTTCTTCTGGTGAGTGATAAGGTCGAAGATACGTGGGAACACAATGTTGCACTTTTTACACTGGTACTGCATGTTGCTGGTTCTGATGTATCGCTCATTGGTCAGCTCTTTTTTCTCATTGTCTTTAGAGTCTGCCTGGTTCTCATAGCTCTTGCGAGCTTTCTGGCGGGCATTTTGGAACCACACCACAATGACCCGGGTTGGGAGGTTGAGCACGGTGGAGAGCTGCTCAATCTCATCATCCTTCGGGTAGGCGTTGGTGTCAAAGAAATCTTGAAGTACCCTCAGCTGGTAATCAGTGAATCTGGTCCTGGAGGACCTCTTGTTCATGGCCGAGTCAGTTCTGTAGTATTCCAGCGCATTGACCTGGGGCTCCATTCGAATATCTTCCAATGTAGTAATGGGAGGGATACTGAAATTGTAGGGAGAGTCTTTGCTTCGCTGCCTCTCTTTGAAGAGGGTGTTACGGAACCAGTGCTTAATAACTTTCTGGGGGAGACCAGACTTCTCTGACATCTCCTGAATTTGCTCTTCATTGGGGGAGTTGTTTATGTCAAAGTGGGCCCGGAGGATCTTCAGCTGGTCATCAGTGATACGAGTGCGTGGCCGCTTGAACTGGGACTGGCGGAGGAAGTTTGGATCAAGCCCCAGCTGCTGCTGACAGAGCTGTGTGAGGTCTGTGGACAGAGAGTCCATAGTGGGCAGCTGGAGGGCCAGCTGAGGGGGCAGGCCTGGGTGCTGGACAGACTGCATCATTAGCGGTGGGAAGAGGGGCAGATCCAGAGGGACAGGGAGCTGCACTTGTGGAGGTGCAGGAGGGGCAGAAGGGGGTGGAGGAGGGGGTGGTGGCTGGGGTGGTGGTGCCTGGTGAGGAGGTTGGTGAGAGGTCTGGTGGGGAACAGGAACAGGTGAAGGGGCTGGGGTTTGGGACTTGGTCATAGATGTAGAAGGAGGCTGAGGAGCTGTCACTGGGGCAGGAGCAGGAGGTGGTGGAGGAGGAGGAGGAGGTGGTGGTGGTGGTGGGGTCTCAGGTGAAGCAGGGTTTATGGGATAGAGCTTGTCATAGGCCTCTCTGTACTGCTGGGCAAACTTCTCAAGCTCCACATAAGGGAAAAACTGGCTGTGCACATGCTCCTGGTGGCTTTTGAGAATGAGCATATTGGAGAAGAGCTTTCCGCACATCCCACATTCAAGCTTATCAGTGGTCATTTCCACTTGCTCAATCCCATCTTTGTTCTTCTTCTGGTTTTTCTGTCTGTTTTCATTGTACTGGATGACCAGCTCAAATCCAAAGTTCTCTAGTAGAGCTTTGGCTGCATTGCCTCTGGCTCCTGACACAATACGTGGAGGGGGAATCAATGGCTCTGAAAACTTGGACTTTTTAGGGTCTTTGTTGTCTTTTCCTCCATCACTTAATCCATCACCTCCATTCTCCATCTTTGCTCTTTCTTGTTTCTCCAGGTGGTCCTCTATCTCTCTGGACATGTGGATCTCAGAGACTGACACAGTGCTGGGCTCCATTTTGGGTTTGTGGCTCTGCAGCTGCTGGTTTTTCTGTTGCTGAAGCTGTGTCTGGGAGGCTTGCTGCTGCTGCTGTTGTTGCTGTTGAGCCTGTTGCTGAGCCTGAGCCTGCTGCAGCTGGTGCTGCTGTTGCATCTGCTGCTTCAGGTCCTCCAGGAAAGAGCCGGTGAGACCAGGCATTCCAAAAGCTGCTGCTGAGTGTAGAGCCAGCTCTGGGCTAAGGTTGAACTCTGCCCCTGGGATGTAAAAGGGAAAGAGGAACTGGGGCTGTTGGAATTGCAACAGTGCCTCTGGGGTCATAGGGAAATGGGGGAAGAAAGCTGGGTTGAGGAACTGAGGCTGGAAGAAGGCAGCCTGCTGCTGGAGCTCATGCTGAAGCTGCAATTGCAGCTGGGCTGGGGACTGTGCTGGCTGGTGGCTGCTTGCCTGTGCCGAAGCATGGTCAGTAGTCGTGCTTTGTTTTGTGTTGTTGCTGCTGTTAGCTTCTTTGGCTTCCACAGTGTTTTCTTTGTTAGCAGAGGGTGTTCCACTTCTAGCAGTGTCTGAGTTGTTGCTGTTCCCTTGTGTGCATGGGGCTGGGCTTTTTGCTGGCACTGGACCACTGGTCCCGGTGATGCTGCTACTGCTGCTCATTTCAGTTTTGGCTGTTCTGGCTTTGGTCTGGTGGAGCACGGACCTCATGTGAATCTCAAGTGTTGAGCTTTGGCTGTAGGCAACATTGCAAATATTGCATTTGAATGGTTTGTTGTCAATGCTGTTGCCTGTCTCTTGGGGAACTGGGCTTGACGCCTCTTGGAGGACCTTCTTCAACTTGTGCAGGTGGGAGACAGAGTTATAGTGGACTAGGAGGATGTTCTTTTGGGTAAAGGACTCCTTGCACACCGTGCACTTATAAGGCCGGGAAGGGTCCAAAAATTTCTCCATGGTGAAGTTGGGCCCTTTTCTGAAGGGTAGGGTCCGTTTTGGTTCTGCCATGTCATCCAGTAGAGAGCTGCTGTCACTTCCTGTAGGACTAGGCTTCTCTTCCTGGTCCATCTCATCATCTTTGTCCAAGTCATGTTCGAAGGCCTGAGCTTCCTCCAAGGCCCTGACCTCACTCTCAGTGATATCACCATTCAGTGGCAGACTGCCTATCAGTTGCTGCACCTCAGCCTCACTAAGTTCAGGGTGTCCATTTTCCAAGTGCTTCCTGAGGGCCAGGAATGTCCTGAAGCTGCGCTGGCAAAGGCTGCACATTGTAGCTGCTCTGATGGCATGGTACTGGGAATGTATCTGAAGCTTCTGCATGGTCTTGAAGGCCAGGCTGCAATGGTTGCAGCGATATTTGTAGACATGCCGATCAGAGACTGAGAGCTGCTGTTGTTGCTGCTGGAGCCTTTGGAGCTCACTCAGATGGTCCTGCAGGGCATCAGGGGACTTGCTGTCATGTCCAAGCCCACTGGCCCTCTTCCAGTCTGGGGCCTCTGAGGCCTCCTTAGGGGGCTTGAGTTCCTCACCATGGAGGTCCAATTCGTTCTTGTCTTGACTGTTCAGCTCATCCTTTGAGACATTTCCTAAAAGAAGATAATAGAAAATAAATTTTATTCTGTTAAGTCAACAGAAGTCATGAGTATAGGTAGAACAAAATCATTTTCTGTGCTTGAAATTACTAAATTGTGTCTGTGTTGAGTATAGTTTTGAACATAAAAGTAGTTCACATCCCAGATAGCAAATCTGATAGAGTAATTAACTTCTATATCTTATCAAGACCTTATCAAGAACACTCTAAAGGTACTTTTAGTGTAGAATATCAAAATGCTCGAGCATTTCCAAGTGGTAATTTTTAAGATGGTCAAATTCCAGACTGGGCTTTCTAATTCTGAGAGTGATGATTCCCAATGGTTCAACCAGACACTGCAAAAATAGCCTCCTTTTTATTAAAAAATGGAATCCATTACAACTGCATTGTGCAAGCTATAGTCTTGATTAATATAAGAAGGGTTTTATTCGCAAACGCTATATATATATTTTGGACTCCTAACTTCAATACTAACCCATAATGTGCTTAACTGGGTGTCTTTTTAATTGGTGGATATCTCATTTTGGAATGAAACTCTTCATATATTCGTTTTAAATTGTAAATATTTACAATGGTTATTTTTTGATATGAATGACAAATGAAGTTGAAAATAAAAAAAAATTAACTTTATATTTCAATGAAAATTAATTATAGTTTGTTTCTTAGACTCTTAGTTGGACAACAGACAAATTAATAAGAGTGGCAAAGCTTTTAAATAATGTATTTTGCTTACCTTGAGACTTTCCAGACCCATCGGAAAGAGAGGAAGAGGAATCCATTAAAGATAGGGCTTTGTCTTGTCCAGGTGTGGGATGCATTATATTATTTGGCGTCACTGTGTCAGGTCCGACAACCTATCAAGGACAAAGACATTTCTCAGTTATCATATATATGTTTAAAATTAATAACATAATGTTGGAGGAGTCCACCTCTAATATTCAAAACATATTGAGGAAGTATGTTTCAACTCGCCTTTCGCCTATAAAAGCAAGCTCATTTTGAAGAATGGAATTTGCTCCTCTCAGAGGACGACAACTGTCAAGTTTATGACGGTATCTCGAGGGAGTGGGATAAATGCATGGGAAATGTTTTATGGGACTGCTCAGTGTCAGCCCTTGCCCTAAGCTGGACAGGAGACCAGAGGGAGGACTGGACAGTCTTGACAAAATGACTTCCATTTTTCATTTCAACATTCATGACTAATAAAAAAGAAGAAAGAAAAAACTATTTTATAAAGTCTGAAAAAAATACGTAAGTATTAAGTAAGTATTTTAAGTAATACAAATAGGTTTGTAAGTAATAAGTAATGTGAATGTACACTACGGTGTGAGATTCTAAGATTGAAATATAAATTAATGCTCAACACTGCTAAATTGATCAAGTTTTCTCTTCTTTACATACTTTTTTATACACACTTTTTAATAAAAAAAATTTCAGATGCTTCCACTTACAGTCAGGATCAGTTTTTCCACGCAGTCAGGAGCCACACTGTGTAGGTGGGTGAGATGCAGCTGCAGGTGAATCTTGTTGCTCAGGACATCCTGGCACAGTGGGCAGCGGATCACTGGCTGCATGGAATGCTGTGACATCACATGGAGCTGCATGCGGTTAGCGTCTTTACTGCTGTAGTTGCAGTATGGACACTGCTGGACCTGAAAACACAAGATGATGTGATAAATGGGTAGTCGGCAGAAGACAAATAATAAAAAAAGATGTGGAAGAGAAAGGACATACTGTGCAGTGTACAGATTCAACCAAGATGAGGAATGCATTTTTCATACAAGATGTACTATATTGTGGTTATCAACTACTGAGCCATTAGCATAGCTGGCTGTCCACCATCCATCTGATTTAAGAAAAAGTCAGCCATCACTTTTTAATCATTTAACAAACAAGGCCTGGATTAAGGCGCATGAGAATCATATGTCTCCTGCATTTACGGCTGAAAAACAGCAACACATCAGCAAAATTGAACATCATTTTTCCAGGGCTTTTTCCATAGGACCCACTCTTCACTGCCCACTCACCTCATACCTCCACATTCACCTCCACCCACCCACCCCACTCCCCACCTTAACACACAAAATGTAGATCAACCCCGTTTCATGTAATTCACTTAAGTCCCTCAACTCATGCAATTTTATTAGCAGAAAACATGATTGGCCGGAATTTCTAATCAGGAGATTACAGATGACAAAGGTGTGTACTCTCCGGGGCTACGCCTTGCCCTCATTACAGGGAGTACTCTGAACATAGCCGCCTCCCCAGCACCTGTCTTAATAGAATCCATTTCTGAAATGACTAAGTCCTCCCTCCTTGCAGGGCCCAGAACCAGACGAGCTAATACTTCATAATCTAATTTAAAAACACATATAATTTAAAGAGATGCAAAAAGGGGGGCACAGGCAGGGAGGGAGGCCTAAGGCTAGTGCAGGTATTCCACTTAAGAACACAAAGACTAGCCCGCCGTGCTTGATGCTAAAGAGCTCTGTCAGGGAGGGAATGGAGGGCTGCTGTTTAACCCTTTGGTAGAAAGCTGGCGCCAGCAAATGCTAAATGCTTAGCTTAGCATTTCTGCTTCTTGCCGTTGATAAACCTCTTCCCCATTAGCTCATCCCACAGTGACAGTGAAGGTTAGGCTTCATTAGTGCTTAGGAGAGAGAAACTGCCTCGTTAGCCATTAGCTTTGTGACTTTAAAACTTTAGCTAAATTCCAAACTGTGCTTGGAATATCGATTTCCACAGGTCCATCCTAGATAGATGCACGCACAGCCCCATACACATGCATCCTTTTGTTCTGAAAGGGCAGGACAGTGAGAGAGGTTCAGGGTCACCCACAGAACAGCACCCCCAGAGCAGTTTGGGATTCTGTGCCTTGCTCAGGGGCATTTTGGCGGTGATGGTGGGTAGCGTAGATGCAATACCAGCCACCCTTAAGTTTTCAGCTTTTCAGCTAGAACACACTCTTCTTTCAGTGCTGGGGATCGAACCAGCATCCTTCATATTATTGGTCGGTTAGTTGCATGCGTCTTTACCTGCTCGTTGGCGGAGGTCTTCCCCTCAGCAGATTTGGGCCTTTTGGGCGGGCTGTCAATCTGTCGATCTGGCAGGTGGGAACGCTTGGCCATAGCATTAGGTCCTGTCACCTCTTTGGGTATGGCGTTCACTCCTGGCAGAGAGGTGGGGAGAGAGAGAGTGTAAAGCATTAACATTTGAATATGTCACTCTAGGTAATCATTATTTACTTTTACAGTTTGTATGGCTGTGTGTTTGTTTAATATATGTTTAGATGTATTGGCAATGTATCTAATTTACATAGCTAAACATAAAATGAATCATCATATATAATAGGTAACTTAAGCCTTTTGTTGACAAAATGGTAACAGATTTACAGCCAGCCAATAGCCCTCTATTGTTTAGAGATATGAAATGATGAATTTCAGATAATGGTTTCTTTTTTTTTTAAATGGATATAAAGCCTTTTGGAATAGAACTCTTCATGTATTGGTAAAAAAAAAAAAATTGAAAGAGAGCAAGAGGAGAGCCATGACCCATTGTTATAGTATCCCATAGTTCATACATACTGTATGAGGAACAAGAATATTCATGCTAAAAATATAAAATGGACATAATTAAGAGAGTGCATTGATTGAACCCTGTGACATTCTGTTGCTGTGTTACATAGAAAAGTGTCACCATCTCAAATGGACCATTCACACACACACACACACACACACACACACACACACAGTAAGACTCAATAACCTATGGTAAACAAGTCTACCAAATTAATATTCAGTGGGACTTAGGTGATGATTTGAGAAATGATTTGACACCAAGACAACACAGGCATGGATAGAAGCATGGTCTGTATTATTCACATTCATATACACTGAGTTGTTTCGGCCCTGAGGACATGTGAAATGGAGAAAACTCAGGCAGGCTCATTATCACAGCAAGACATACATTAAATGTTATGGTAATATTATACACTTCATTAGTTCATATACATTTCCCCAGCCGCCTAAACAACTTCTCTGTCTGTACAGGATGCTAAATTTCCGTGCCTTGGTCACGGCTGGTGGTACAGTAGCAGAAACCATTTGTGTGTGTGTGTGTGTGTGTGTGTCTATTTGTATGTGTGCGCGTGACATTAACAGCAGGGCTCAATGCGGAGAGATCAGCCTCTGGTTGTATTTAGTAAATGCTGCAGCCGCTGATAAATCTTTCATTAGCCTCATCCTAAGATACAGGCCGCGCAGACCCGGCTATGCTCTGCCACTGCAATTTACCCACTCGGCACAACACAAAGACACAGCAACAGCAGCTCTCCCTCCCTCTCCCTCGCTCTCTCTTGCTCTCTCCCTCCCTCTCTCCCTCAGCCATCGCGCCCCCTCCCTCCCTCTCCTGCCCCCCCTCCCTCGTCTGGTCACTCAAGGCAATATGTGAGCCTCACTCTTGCGAATCAACGCTTCACGCTAGATGCACAAATGGAAAAAAAGGGAAATCAAAGCACTGATACATGGAGAGGGGGGTGAAAAAAAAAACATTTTGTATTTCATATTATTCTGTGGCTCGTGTTTGTACTGGGCGCATATCAATTCCTCCGGCCCGTTCATGCATTTTAATTCTGTTGCATTAAGTAGGCGTTCCACTTATTTTATTTGTAATCCCCTATATCTGCAGCCTGAAATATTGGCCTGTCAAGGAAAGTGACAGAGAGAGGGAGGGAAGAAAGGAAGAAAGAAAGAGAGGGGAGAAAAAAAAAAACACAAGGGCACAATGTGAATTTCCAAGAACATCCGAGAATTGCTCTGCAGCTCAGAATAGCGAGGTAATCTCGTCTTCCACTGCCTGTGATGGCCCCTGCAGGGCTTGTGTGTGTGCATGTGCACGCGCGTCCGTACGCGTGTGTCTGTGTGTGCGTTATGTATTTCATGACAGGCCTCTGATACGCCATTGGTCAGAGCGGCCCGGCCCTGGAAGCACCCGTCATATCACCTGACCTTTCCAAAGCCTCCGCCCCGCCTCCCGTATTTATTATGACCATTTCTAATTTCAACTTTCAATTTTTGCCTCCGTCTTCCAGTCAATTTGCAACTAAATTACATCCCTGTGAAAGGAGACGAGGCGATTGTCGGACAAGAGGCTGCA
The DNA here is from genome assembly GCF_048128805.1 of Centroberyx gerrardi. Classification (NCBI taxonomy): domain Eukaryota; kingdom Metazoa; phylum Chordata; class Actinopteri; order Beryciformes; family Berycidae; genus Centroberyx; species Centroberyx gerrardi. The sequence goes on from NC_136018.1 coordinate 14,598,410, forward strand.
AACACATTTACAATGCGGCGGGGAAAGAACCCACACATCACCATTGATTACTGTCATATTGAATGTAAATGTATGTTTGTGCAGTGTGTGTGTGTGTGTGGGTGTGTGTGTGTGGAACATGAAGATCTGTCCTTCTGGTTTAGATTCATCTTCGACCTAGTGCTTTCATCAACACTTATGACACTCAAGCGGAGAAAAACAGTCGGTAACCTTGAATGTTGAGAGAGCAGTTCTCTCTATGGCCACTTAGGAGCTTTAAATGGCAAGCCCAGTGAGTGAATAATAGTTGTTTCGAGGCACAGAATTGCATTCAAAAATGTAGACAGTCTTCCAAGGATATCATCAACTGTAACACAAATAGATACAACGGCTACCACCAGCCAAACACTATCTGCAAATTTATGAGAGAAAACCAAAATGTTCGTCTGCCTGTAGTTTTCACCAACTTCATATTCTTTCCTTCAACATTGTGTGAATAGCTAGAAAAAAAAAAGAGAGGAAAAAATGATAGAGAGCAGGATTGAGAACACAACAGGCGCAAGAGACTCTCCTCTCATTCTCCTTTGTCTCTGAGTCTGCGCCTCGCACTTAATGACTCTGTCCTTTTTTTCCCCCTCCTCCTCCTCCTCCCTGTTCTTTCCCCTCCCCTCCCACCTTCCCTCCATCCCTCCATCCTTATGTGGGCTCCACCAGCTGCAGCCCAGTGAAGCGGAGGGGCAGAATAAACCTGACACCCCCCCTCACCCCACCCCCTCCACCAATGACAAATGTCTGCATGCAGCAGGACCTTGCTTGATTAGATAAATCAAAAGGTGATTTATGACACTCAACCCCTTTTGCATTGCAGGGGGAGAGAGCGGCACACTCGCCACCCATCTTTATTTGCAACTGTCAATGGTGTTTAGGGAGCCGCGTATACGCACACTTATGCACACGCAAGTACGCGCTCAGATGGAGAGAGGTACAGAGCAATGGAGGGAGATGGCAGAGGAAGGTAGAGAGGAAGAGACAGCGAGAGACGAACAAGGGAAAAGACGAGAGAGAGAGAGAGAGAGAGAAAGAGCGGGACGGAGAAGCCCAGAGCTTTCCGAACACCTCAGGATATTTCTGCCCCGAATTGTTCCTCAAAAGGCAGGAAGACCGACAATACCATCACAGCTAATGGTTTTCCCGCGGCCCTATTTTAGAATCTGCCCTTTCGTGTCTGAAAGGGTAAGACATTT
>NC_136018.1:14604632-14622132 GCF_048128805.1 Centroberyx gerrardi
CGCAGCACACACACACACAAACATATATACACACACACACACACCCACACACACAGTACCCTCCTCCATCTCAGGGTGAGCACACACAAATGCAAAATCAAACAGAAACACTTGCACACAAGCGTCAAATCATACACGCGCAGTATCATACTCACTCAGTCACACACATACACACACACACACATACACAAAGAGAGCAAAACCGTTAAAAATTTCATGTCTTCTAAAAGGGGGGTGGGGGGGTCTCCTTCACCACAACCCCTTCTTCTGCCAGAGAATGAAATCGGTGTGTGAGTGTATGTGTGTGCGCATGTGTTTGTGTGTGTCTGTGTGTGTAAAAAAGCTGTGCTCATCAATCCTGCACTGCCTTAATAACCATATTTTACAACACACACACGTGTACTCACACACGCACACACACACACATAGTCATATTCATAGAAATCAGGCAAAGGGTGCATTGAGGTCAGCCTCCATTTGCATACAATCACTTTGGCCATTGTGTGACGAGCATAAGGGGTCTGCAAACCCCCCTCGGAAACATGATATGATTAACCCTTTGTAGCCTACACACTCACACACGCCCAAAGACACACACACACACACACACACACACACACACACACACAAAGACAGACAGACACACAGACAGAGTGCTGGCGCCGCCGTTTTAAGCGCTAACACATTAAGTGGACATTATATACAGCATGAAATTTTCATGGCAGATGCCGGCAAGTGATTGAGGAGGAAAATTGTGGTTATATATGTGTGTGTGTGTGTGTGTGCGTTTGTATTGAAGAACACTGTGTTAGTATTTTTGCATCTGCACATGCTTGTGAGCGCTGTATGTATTTGGCGCATGTGTATACAGTCTATGCCAAGGTGCATGTGTACGTGTGCATGCTCGTGTGTGTGTGTGTGCGTGAGGGCGGGAGGGGTGGGGGTTGTGTATGTGTGTGTGTGAGAGATTGGGACTGCACTCTGCTCCTGATGTTTTATTAATACGTCGGTGACAACGGGGATGAAATATCTCCTGTCAGCCGAGGGAGCCCGGGCTGCAGAAATTGCAATTTTCACTGCTGGTGCTGCAGCGTCCATCTTTGTATTTTAATTCACCCCACCTTCACGTAAAGGGAAAGAGGGAGGACAGTGTGTGTGTGTGTACTGTGTAGGTGTGTGTGTGTGTGCGTTTAAATGTAGTGCGTGTAGTGGGTGTGAAGGGCCTTCATCATTGGTTTATCTTTTCTCTACTTGACTTTTGTTCGATGCCAAGGAAAAGCAAATGGCACAAATCGAAGTAGCATGTTTCACAGAAAGAGGGAGGGAGAGAGAGAAGGAGGGAGAGAGGGAGGGAGGGAGGGAGGGGGGGGGTCAAACAGAAATACAGAGGAAATAAAAAAAAAAGCTCTTGAACATCTCACATACTGCAAGGTCATAAAAATCTCTTTAAAAAAAAAAAAAAGAACTAAAAACGCTGAAGGAAAACAAAATTCCTTTTTTCATCGGCTTTGTCATTGACTGCCTTCATCCCTCCACTGCAGCCCATCCGCTGTCTCCCCCTCTCATATCTGTGTATCCAGAGATGTAGTGGTAAACAGGAGGGCAAACTATTAAGTGCACCATACAGTGAACAGCCACCCATATTTATATTAGCCAACAACATAAACATTTATATTAAAAATCATATTTTCTGAATTTCACGCTTCCTTTAATTGAAAGCAACCTTTTTTCATAGAACTTATTCCTTGCTTTAATGTAGCTCATGCTGTAAATTTGTATTTATATCAGCTTTAAAAGGTGGGAGAACTAATTCACCAGTAAATTTAGCAAAGGCGGCTTCACCCTCCAATACATTCAAACCCCGGTGATATAGTGATCATCATAAGGCAAACAACCACCGATATAAACACAAATCTTTCAGAAAATGTGGAATTTACATTACTAAAAAAAGTGGGTAAACTATATTAGAATATTAGAACTATATACTAAATAAAAATATGGATAAGCTGAATTTAGGTGGGTTTACCCTCCAATACGTCCCTGCCTGTCCCACAGCCTTAAAGGAGGACTGGTGAGGAAAGGAAGATATGGGTGGGGCAAATCAGTGAAAGTGACCGTGTGTGTGTGTGTGTGTGTGTGTGTGTGTGTGTGTGAGTGCTTGTCCATTTTGCATACATGTCCTTCAAGCAGTGATCACACTCTCCTCTCTCTCTCTTCCTATAGTTGCAGTCTCTGCTTGGACACAACAGAACTAAAGCCTCTACTGTGGGAGCATCACGCACCGTCTGAACTAACCTCTAGGGGGCACTCTACCTGTAGCTAGATAAGACACAATGGAGAAGCGAGAGACAATGAACAGAGAGAAGGAGAGAGGGGGAAGAACGAGGGTGAAGAGAGGGTGAAGAAAGAGAGAGAGAGAGAGAGGAAAGGAGGGGTGATCATCTGGGTCTCATCAGAGTGTTTTTTTTTCACTCCTTTCCCCTTCTGGTCGGTTAGATCTGTGGCGTGTACGTGTGTGTGTGTGTGTGTGTGTGTGTGTGAGAGAGAGAGAGAGAGAGTGTGTGTGTGTGTGTGTGCGTGCACACGCGGGGAATGTGTTTCCACATCGAGGACATTCCCAGACGAGCTCTCTCAATACATCAGCACAGTGTCTGCCCTCTGACTGACCCTGACAGTTACACACCACACGTGTGTGTGTGTGGGTGCGTGTGTGCGTGTGTGTACATGTTTGCCTGTGTGTGTGTGCATGTGCGCCATTGATCAAGTGAGTGAGACAGTGATTGCATGTGTTTGCTTGTGAGTTGTCATGTGCAAGTGTGTGTGTGTGTGTGTGAAAGAGAGAGAGAGAGACAGAGGGTTCTGCGGCAGGGACTCTTAACCATCAACTTAATCGCTACCAGAGGACGCACAGAGCACAACTTTCACAGTCACCTTCCACTGCCTCCGCACACACACACACACACACACACACAAGCACAGGGAGTGGGTCAGGCTGTGGAGGGTGTGTGATTTTGGCAGCCTGGTGGGACTCTCTTTGATGTGGGTCGGTCGGAACATTAAAGCCGGCCGGTGAGCTACAGCTAACCACAGACCCTGGGTCCGATTACCCTGCAACCAACACCAGCCTATATTTAACCGTTAAGAGGGGAAGAATAATTAAGTGACTCGAGATCAGGGATACAGCCAAATCAATCTGGTTTTAGTATTAACTATTAATTGGAAGCCAGTGTAAACAATTTGGTGCAACGCTCTTGTCCCCGGATAAATAACTCACTCCGGTTTGTCCGTTAAATAACTCCTCAGTACCCCAAACATAATGCATTTGTTTAAAACTCGCTTCCCAGAGGAGATGAAAAATAAGATGCTATGGATTCCATGAAATCTAATCTAATCAATCAATCATCTAATAATTCATCTTTTACAATCGCTTACGTTGCTTCAAAGAGCATGGTAAAAAAATATATGAGAGGGAGGAAAAGGAGAGATAGATGGAGAAGGATAGAGAGAAAGAAAGATATATGGAAAGAGATGTTTGGGAAAGAAAAAAAGGGAGGAGTAGACATATGGGAGATGGAGGCAATGGAGGATGTATTGAAAGTGTCAGTCCAGTGTGTGTGTGAGCGTGCGTGTGTGTGTGTGTGTGTCCTCTAGCTGTATAATGACCTGCTCTGAGACCACTCTCTCCCCCTCCCATCTCCCCCTGAGGGCCCATAACCGCCATGCCGGGTCATTATGTGCCCGGTGGAGGACTCAGTCGCGCAGCGCACACAGCCACACAGCAATGCCACGCTGAGAAACTGGACACGGAGGCTCCAAAATGGCTGAATTCATTAAGGCCGGGCTGAGCTGCCTCTAATTTGCTTCCTTAGGGCTATAGGATGGTGCTCATTAAAGGGGTAAAAGAGTAAAAAAAAAAATAGTATTTTCTTACATTATTGTTTATCTTAAATCATACACACTATGAAAGCGGAGCGTCAACTGAAATGGTAATTGCTGCCAAAGAAAATCTCGGAGAAATAATGTGAGTAACACTCTGCAACTACTGAAATACTATTACTATACAGCTATTAGGACACTATATTCACCCTGTTGAGATACTACAATATTAACACTACTGCCATTACTGTTGCTGCTATACTTGTAGGTGAAATAATGGTACAGAATAGATGCGGTCTGTGTCTGGAGCATCTGTAGTAGTAATGCAGCCTTAATGTTTTGCGTAACACCAATGACTGCCATGTCTCTCCCAGTTAGCCGTGATGTTGACGTTGATTCCTTCGTACAACTCTGGTCAAGTCCCCTGTGAGACTGTGTGTGTGTGTGTGTGTGTGTGTGTGCGCGTGTGTGTGAGAGAGCAATAGGGGCCCCTGTGATGTCACATTCCTGCGCCGCGTGGCTCTAGTTTGGCCTCTAGGTTTTAAAGGGGAAAGCTTTGAAACATTACACCGTCACACACAGACACACACGCATTGACTCACGCCCACGCACGCGCGCACACACACACACACACACACAGTCAAGGGCCAGCGGTAATACTGCCAGAGTAATAACCTTACAGACTTACTGATCTCCCCCCCCCTCCCATTCTCTCACCCTCAAATCTTTATTTACCCTACTCTCCCTCTTTATCCCCCCCCCCCCCCCCCCCCCTCTCCCCTCGCTCTCCCTGTACCTTTTCCCCCCGAATTTCAGCGCGTTTAACAAGCATTTAGATCTTAACCAGATGTTGTTAATGTAGCATGTCTAAAATACTAAACATCAACCCAGCGGAGAGGGGCTACAGCTCCTGCACAGGGCCTGGGAATAACTGACACACACACACACACGCACGCACGCACACATGCACGCACACACACGCACATACGTAGATATACACACATGTAGCATGCTCACACACTCATACGCACAGATACGTCCACATACAAAAGTAACATGTACGCACATAGATACACGGCACACAGGCTAACATGTAAACACACACACACACACACTAGCACAAGCAAACACACGTGTTTCCATCCACACGCTCATATACCCGGAAAACCCCCCACCCCCCCCACCCCCCGCCCCCACTCCACCCCCCATTTATTGCTTAAAACACATGAGAACCTATTACACAAGCAAAAATATCTATTGTTTCAGTTTGACTCTGAAAGCCAGACAATGGGATTGTCACATTTAATACGCTCCTGGTGTGAATGTCAATAAGTCGAACTGACAGAATAAGCTAAAAAAAATGACTTTTGTGTAAAAAACGCTTGTATCAGCAGCTCCAAATTTGCTTTGTTGTTGTCAATTACGACTTCCTGAGACACTTCATTGTATTTTCTCCCAGTCGAATCGCCCGCTCCGCTGTCTTGCAGGCGACTAACAAAACACCTATTACTCTTCTCCAAAAAAAAAAAAAAAGAAAAAGAAAAAATGATATGAATAAACATAGCCGAGATTAAAGCCTCGCGTGTCTTGCTTGCTGCGCAGACAGAAACTGTTGTTTCGTGTTTAGAGGGGTTTCATTTTCAGCGCTGCGAGCACTTGGGGGGGGGTGGGGGTGGGGGGTGGAGGGGGGGGGGGGGGGTGATGTTAATGATTCTTTAATAGCAAATACAAAAGGTTTTCACGGGACAAAAAAAAAAAAAAAAGGCTTCAAAAGGTTCTTTGGTGAAAAAAAAAGAAAGAAAAAAAACTGCCGCAACACCTGGTCTTATACAATAGGCCAGCACACCTACTGTACACCTCCACACGTGTGCGTACACACACGCACGCGCGCGCACGCTCACACACACACACACACCTGCATCTTACACAACAGCCATATTGCATTTCGGCTGTTTGAATCACCTTAGGCTGAGTAGGTGAATTGAGGAGGCGGCACGGCAAGCTTACTGGGGGATTTAGGAATAATTTAAAAAGAAGATTCCTCTCTTCTGTTTCAACCCCCCCTCATCTCTCTCTCTCTCTCTGCCTCTCTGTTTTTCCTGGTCTTTTATGATTCTCGGTCCAATATTTATCTAGCCCCTGATTATAAACATCTGGCCGACGGGGCAGTCCGCACAGCGGCAGCCGCAAAACACACACACACATACACACACAGAGTCAGAGACACACACCCGGTGGAAATATCACACACGCTCGCCAACGTGACCCTGTCAGGTCCAGACCGGACGAAAGAGGGAGGGAGAGAGAGCGAGCGAGAGAGAGAGAGAGAGAGAGAGACAGAGAGTCGGAGCAGACAGAGACAGAGAGAGAGAGAGAACTAGGAGCTGAGGTTAATGGCCTTCCCATCTCTGTGATAAGAATTCATTCTGTTCTATTACCAGCACTTATCTACAGAGTCTGCTGTCTTTCCCCCCTCTCTCTCCCTCTCTCTCTCTCCCTCGCAAACACACACACACACACACACACACACACACACACACACACACGTGCGCAGCGAGGGTCCGAGATCGATAGATGAACCTAATGAAGAAAGCAGCTGTTTCTCGGCATACCTGCTCAACTCTATCAGCCCAACAAGATCTCCCTGCCGCATCCATCTGTCTATCTATCCATCCATTTATCTATCCACCTATCTATCCGTCCGTCCATCTATTCTTATATCTTTCCGCCCAGCCATCCATCCATATATCTATCCTATCTGCTCCCCCATACATCCATTTATCCCTCTATCTGTCCGTCCGTCACTACACTGGTAAACAAAGATACCAGCAAGATAGATATAGTTTCCAATCGACCAGACCGGTCCTTGTCATGTATTCGGGGTTTATTTATTTTCCGGGAACTAACACAAGGCCTGAAAACAGAGAATCTAATAAAATGGCTGCCATGGTTTAAGAGAATGGCTGTGTGTGTGTGTGTGTGTGTGTGTGTGTGTGTATCTATGCTTAAAATAGGCCTGTGACGGGCAGTGGCCAAATGGATAATGCTTGAACAGATCTTTATCCTATTGGGCTACTGTCCCGTTTTTAGCTGCATAAAAACCATCTGCTTTCAGAGCCACCAAAAACAAGACTGTAATCCTGGACGGGAATCAAAGAAAAGCTTAAAGTAGATAGTGAGGATAGATTAAAAAAAAACACAGTTATAAAATCGTAAAAAAGCCCCGTTTTCTATTTGTGTACAGTATTTAGTTATTTAATGAATGTATTAAAAATAGAACAGTGTGGTGCAGCACATTAGAAATGTGAGCTGGGAGTTTTTCCATCAGCGTCGGCCTTCATTTATAAAGAAACATACAAATAGGATTTTTTTAATATATGTAATGAAAAACTTTAACTGCAAAATAAACAGTATCTAGTTATTAAAACATTTGGTATGCGTGTTGCATTCAATAAGTGTCGGCCAGTATATCAGCATTTTTCAATGTATTACCCATATAGAAATATGGCTAGAATCGCCCATTTATCTGATTTATTTTTCAGTTTTACATTCATTCCAGTCAACTCCTATTCGTTTCTAATGGCAGATTGCTGTTCTGTGACTACACTCCTGATTGATGGTGGTTTTGGTCATGTCCGGAGCGCCGCGTAGCTGCCATTAGCACATAACAATTTCATATACTAACAATAAGTCCATGTGACATCTCTTTCGCTGTCGTGTGAGACGCGTGTGTCGGCAGGGTCTTATTATTATTTGCCGAGGTTAGGGAGGACGGCAGGAGTCTTCCACAAGAGAAGAATAGAGTAATGGAAGAATAAGAGAAATATCTCCAAGCCCAAATATTCATTAGGGTTGCTCAGAATCATCTCCAAAATGACCAGATGGGAGCTGAAAGACGTGCGCACATACAGTATATTCACATGCAACACACACACACACACACACGCAGATGCATACACAGACCTGAGGCAACTGCCCCGGAGATGGTATTCGCAGACGGTTACAAATAAGGAGTGTTGGCTTTCCTCCGACTTTCTCAAAAACATGCAAAAAATGTCCATTTCATTACTGGCTAAACAATGTCATATGGGCCCCCACTGGCCCTAATAGAAGCAGACAAAGACAGAGCAGCACACATATGCTTCGAATAAATCAGATTACTGAGAGAGAGAGAGAGAGAGAGAGAGAGAGGGAGAGAACGAGTGCGAGAGAGAGAGAAAGAAAGAGAGAGAGAGAGAAACCGCCAGACACTTAGAGGATTGACAATATTCCCTTTTTCTCGCTACCTCCTCCCCTCCCTTTCCCTCCTTCTCCTTTCCTTCCTTCACTTTCTTATCCCCCCCCCCCCTCTCTCTCTCTCTCTCTCTCTCACTCTCTCTCTCTCCCCCAGCGGGATCTGTTTTAGATTTGAGCCAGTGGTAGAGCCATATCTCTACCTTATCTCTGCTAGCCGTCAGAAAACAGAAAGCTCCATGTTTCCATGCATTAGACTCCCTGCCCCTGACACGCCACTTGAAACTCTCACTCGCAGCCCTCAAAATGGCTGAACAGAAAAATAAAACAGCGGAGATATAATTTAATCAAATGAAATGCGGGTTACCGGGTTGAATTGATATCATCTCTCTCTTTTTTTTTGGTGCTTTTCCGATACAGTGTCATATCAACGGAAATGTCAGCCGTGAAATTTAGGGAAATGCGCGTTGGCATCGTGACAACAAATGTCACCCGAAAACTCCCAAAATGAGATCAGCCTTTGAGAGCCGCAAAGTGTCATTAGCCGGATTTGAGAAGCCATCAGATTTTGAGTGGCAGTGACATTTTTTTTTAACCGTCTGACCACCTCCGAGCGCGGACTCCCATCGAGATATCCTGTTGTGTTTTTTGGCTCCAATTATGCCGGAGCACTTCTCCGACGGTCGTAAAAGGGAGTATTGATTCTCCTTAAACAAAGTTGTTACAAAAAAGGGGAGAAAAACGTGGACAGGGCAGGGAATATGTTAACAATTTGAAGAGAAAGGGAAGATCAATATTCAAATGACTCCTTACATTGATTTATAATTAAGTCTTAATTGCGGCTAGGCTTGGACTTTTAAACTGACCTGTGACAATAGCCGGGAAAGAAGATAGGGGAACATTATTGATACACTTTAACAGTGGTGGTCGCCCAGACATTGATTCAGCCGTTTTGCGGTGCCACTGGTGCGCTCCGAGGATCTAAATACACGTGCATTTGAGGAAACACACACACACACACACACACACACACATAGAGACTGTCGAGCAAAGGCGCCACACCAACTGCACACACAAATACACACACCTAAGTGAACCAGCGCAGCACAATTAACCTTCATCCGGGAAAAGTCAGTGTTGCCTTATCTACAAACTTCACTGTGCATATGTGTAGGTGTGTGTGTGTGTGTGTATGTGTTGTAATTACACCATTATGTGTGGAACTGATTGACTTCAGATGGTGTTGGTGGTGGTAGCATTCTGGACAAAATAAGGGGGTAAAAAAGTGTGTGTGTGTGTGTGTGTGTGTGTGTTTGCACACAAATATCCGTGTATTCAAGCACCGATGCAGGTGTTTGCGTCTATATCCGTGTGCGTGTGTTTGTGATCCAGGTGTGTGTTTGTTTGTCATCTGTTCATGTGTTTCTATCTGTGTGGCGATGTTTGAGTGTGTATGTGTGTCTGAGTGTGTGTGTGTGTGTGTGTCCCCGCGGGCCTAATCAGGTATCAGACACCTTTTGTTTTGGGAGCTCATTGATGGATGAAATCTTTATCTGTGCTATTGATCAGGAGGGCGCGGGTCCTAAACTGTCTGTCTAGCTGCCTGCCTGCTCCAGCTCTAACAAGATTGCCAGGGCCGAGTATATCAGTTAACATTTAATCAATGGCAGCTTAAGACACTGGGGCTAAGGGAAAGAAGCCCACCGCTCCAGCCCCCTGCCCCAAACCATTACCCGGGATTGTGGGGGAAGTGTGTGTGTGTGTGTGTGCATGGGTGGGAGTGTGGGTTCCAGATGATTACAAGGGATTGGGTCTGCTTGATCACATGTCTTCAGGGGGCTGCGGTGTGTGTGTGTGTGTGTGTGTGAGAGTGTTTACACGCGTGCGAGTGCCGGCTTGTCAATACATGTTAATACGTCGAAAAACGCCAGAGGGGGTAGTGTGTGCTGGGCTGCTCGCGCCGGTCAAAAGAAAATGGAAAACTGAATGAAACGACTGATGTGTTAGAAAATCACCATTCAAATCAACTGAAGACATCAAACCCAACGCGCCTGTGTGAAAACACACACTGCAGTGGAAAAGATATGACATATCAGGCAATGCGTGATTTTTTTTTTTTCTGCCTCGCTTGCAAAAAGCCCCCCATGGTAAAACGCAAAAAAAGGAAAGTCAGCAAAAAAGGAAATATGATCAGTTAGACTTTTTTGCCTTTTATTTTACCATCAGCTCATCTTAAATGAAACCCCATCAGATCATAGAGGCAAATCCATCTTCTCCCATCTCCAATTTCTTCTTTCATTTTCTTATTCTCTCTATAACTAGACCTCATCATCATCAAATCTCATTTTAAGAGAATTAAAGATGTAACATATGTGTGTGTGTGTGTGTGTGGTTCAGCGCGAGTGTGTCCACGTATGTGTGCGTGCCTGCGTGTGTGTTTGTCGGGGCGGTTGCTCTGACGGGGGAAGCCCCTCTCACGTCCCTGCCTTTCGTCCAAAGCCTAGGAGATTCCCACCACCAAAAATCAATGTGTGTGAGTGCATATGTGCGTCTGTGTGTGTGTGTGTGTGTGTGTGCGTCTGTGTGTGTGTGTCAAGGTTTTGTAAGACAAATCTCTCCAGCGTGCGCCGCTTTAGTGCTATTGAACCGGGCTTCGATCACTCGGCCACTGTGAATAATGCAAGGGAGGCTACTGCTCACTTACAGCACATGGTGTGTGTGCGTGTGTGAGTGTGTGTGTGTGTATGTGCACGTGTGTGTGTGTCAGGATGGCCCTTTTTCCTTCCTGCAAATGCAACGGGGCAGTTCTTCGACGTTCCTCCACTTGCCCCTCTTAATCTCATGTCAGATACAGGAACTCCCACATTGATACCGGCTCTTTGAGTGTGTGTGCACGCCGTGTGTGTGTGCGCGCGCGTGTGTGTGTGTACGCTGGAGGCTTGTACAGTAGATGGGGGAAGCTAAACTCGAGCAGACAGCTCAGGCTTGCACTTTGACACACCCTGACTCATTACATACAGCCGGCACACAGCGGAATATTGTCATTAAAAAAGACAATTAGATATGAAGTCAAGGGAGCATCGCTTACACACAGACGGACGCACAGTGAGGGAAATATAGGTGAACACACTCTCGTCTTCATAACCCCGAGGTATGCGGAAGCGGGGATGTTAATAATCATGATGTTGTAGAGTAATTAAAATGATTACAAATGATGAGTGTGTGTGCGTGTGTGTGTTTTGAGTGTGTGTGTGTCTGTTAATTAAGCTGAATGATTTGATATGACACAAACCGCAATGCTCTAGTGGTGTCCTATACTTGATATGGCTGGAAGGGACGACAGTTGATGAGGCTATAGGGAGAGACAGGGCGACACACACACACGCACACACACACACACACAAAAACAGATACAGCTGCTCACTGGCCCTGCCTAAGAGGAGCATCTCTCTTTTCGACATAATTATCTGTGTCATCACTTATGAGGCAATTAAACAAACATCAGTTCCTATTTCCTCTCCCTCCGTCTCTCCTCTCTTCGTTTTCCGCCTCCTCATCCTCTCCTCTCGCTCCATCTGTGCTCCCCTCGCCTCTCCTCTCCTCTCCTCTCCTCTCCTCCGCTCCTCTCATCTCATCTCCTCCTCGCCCCTCGCATCTCCTCCCCTCTCCCCTCCCTTCCTTCCCTTTCCCTCTCTCCTCTCCTCTTCCTCTTCCTCCTCTCCTCTCTCCCCTCCTGCGCGACTCCAGACAAGGTTTCAATTTCAGCATGCTGATTGTCTCATTGCCGACTCTATGCATGTCTAACACTTACTGGCACTCTGGGGACCAGCAATACACACCATAGAATGCCTATTACACTCCCACACATTCCTGGCGAGTGTGTGTGCATGTGTGTGTGTGTGTGTATGTGTGTTTGTGTGCAAGGGGTGATGAGGGTGTAAAATGCCTATTACGCCGAGAGTCTGGTCTCTCTTACACTGGAGAGAATTCTCTGGCGCCTAAAGAGCAGAAAATTGCAACGCTCCTCTTCCTCACTCCCTATTAACCTGCTTTTGAAACAAAGGACCAGCCAAGGTGTGTGTGTGTGTGTGTGTGTCTGTGCGTGCGTGTGTATATCCTCGCCCATTAGCCCTGTGCTCCATCATGGGTAAAGCACCTTGTGAGCCAGACCATGCAGAAACACCAGGGCCTCTTCAGCATACTTTACTTTCTGTCATTTTTTTCGTATTATTATTTTTCTTGTACAGGCGATTTGCATACTGTATTTTCAGCTCCCGTTTCCTCTCCTTCCGTCTCTTCTCTCCTCTTATTCATTCCGTCGCCCAAATATTGTAACATATATATTCCTCTACATACAAATGGTAATGAACTTGTCTTGTCACTCGTTTTGTCCTTCCTTCCTTCCTTCCGTCCCTCACAAAAAAAAAAAAAAGGGAAAGGGAGATGGGATCTTATGAAGAGCTGCGTGTTGACTAAAGCAGCAGGCATATTTGTCTAATTCGCACAAAGACATCCACATCAAAGTACAAATCAAGACCCGGGCTCATTCAATGGATTTTTATCAGTCTATCCATTTCTTTTTTTTTTATTCTCCCAGCATCCTTTTTCTCTCTCTGTCACATTCCTCCTCTCATCCTCTTTCCCTCTCTCTCCCTCTCTCTCTCTCTCTCTCCATTTTCAGAGCGTTATTAGGACATGATAAAAGCGAGAGGGATGTCATGACACGGGACCCCCTGTTAGCATTAGGAGGTGGGAGAGAAAATGAACGAGAGAATGAGGGGGGAAAAAAGGGAGAGGAAAGATGAAAGAGATTTGTCTGGAAATGATTGCTCACAAGGCATTGATTCTCCGCTTTAATCTCACACAGTGTGCTCAAATTTCCTATTAGGGAGACGAAGAAAGGAGAGAGAGAGAGAGGGAGGGCGCGCGAGAGAGGGATGGAGAGAGAGAGAGAGAGAGAGAGAGAGATGTGGGCCTTATTCACATAGGTGGAGAAGTACTTAGAGAACTTGACATGTCTTCTCAATGCTTCTTTGGAAAGAGGAAAAAATATGTTTCCCTTATTCTGGACATGAAAAGAGAAGTATTTTTCAGCTGTGTATTATTTTATTTTTTTTACATGTGCTGTGGTGTTGCCTTGTTTTTAGGCCATTAGCCTGCTGTAAGTAAGCATGGGAGATGAATAGTGATGGCTATTGAACTGCTAGAGGGTCACATAGACACTATACACTCCACACACACACACACACACACACACACATACACACACGCACACACACGACAAGCCACTGACAGCTGCTATAGCTGCAAAGCTTCCTCCGGTTAGCGACGATTAGCCTTGGCTATAGGTAATCAATACCTGCTATCAATTCCATACCTCCCACTGATGGATGAGGTAAGGGGGGAAAAAAGCAAGGAGGGCGAGGAAGAAGGGAGAGATAGGAGGAAAGAAAATCGGCCATGGGAAAGGGAAAGGGAAAGGGAGATACTAGGACTGTGAACTATGGGAGGAATGGCAGAAACTCTACCTGACAATACTACCTCGTAACGTAATGTTCCTGCTCTTGTTTCTATATGTGTGTGTGTGTGTGTGTGTGTGTGTGTAGGGCTACTCGACTGCCTTAAATGTCCATCTGTGAATTGTATCACCGCGGTCTCAGATTAGTGGCTGCTTGGGCCCAGCGAGCGTATTGCTTGGTTACCGCGGCCACGGCTCCTCACAGCCCTCCTCCCATCACTGGATTGTTTGTCTTAATGCTGTGTGACACGGCCCATTGTTTTGTCCATCTGTGGTTAAGAGTCAATGGACAGAGGGTGTATGAGGGGATAGAGGAGAGAAAAGAATGGAGGTGAGGGAGAAAGAAAAAAAAAGAAGAGCAGGGGTGAAAAGGAAGGGAGAAAAAGGATGAAGGCAAGAAAAAAAAACAAAAAAAAACGGGTAAAGAGGCGAGATGGGGACGAGAGCCGAGGGGTGAGAGAAAAAAAATACAGAGAGAGAAAGGTCAGAGAGAGAGAGAGGGAGAGAATGGAGGAAAACGAGGGCTAACCCAGTGATTTTAATGTGGTCCTCGGACTTTACATTCACCACTTCCTTTTCCAGGACCTCCGTATTTCCACAGGCTTTCAGATTCCATATGGAGCGGAGCCTTAAGCTCTTTGTGATATCGCCGACTCGTACGACGCCCTGGCCCTGTGACGCCAGTCCCCTCTTCAAAGGGTTAAGTCATATTTAGTATGCGTCCTCAGAGCCCCACGGCTTTGTATTGTAAATAAGGCTAATGTGGCATTGGTCAGGTATGCTAATTCAGATAATCAGCGCAATTTCTGCAAATTATAACTGTCAGCGTGGTGGGCACAGAACCTCGGCGGAAAACATGAGGGAACGATTTAGCCCGGGTAATACCCCTCCACCAAAGAGCTGCTCAACTCAAAGAAAAACAATCGGCCCGAGCCCATACCGCCCCGACACACCATTTCAAAAATAGTTTATGGTGAACGAGGCCCTTTTTTTTCTGAGGCACAAGTCAGACTGCTGCCCTTTTTTTTCTATGTGCACACACAGACCGCAAAGTAATTATAATTCGCTTGGATGGAATTATTCAAAAAATGACCACATCTTTTACTCCCTCAGCCATCCAGAATATGGTTTTGGGAAATTTGGGGTAAATTGCTACTTGCCGAAAATATAATAATATACATATATGAATGTGTCTTATTTTGATTTGACAAATGATTTAAAATGGAGGGTATTGTCTCCATCTAATTGCACGGCAATAAAAACTATATACTTCATCAAAATCCTCCGGGGTATGATCGCGTCACTCTCATCAGCGGGGTTCTCCCCAGGAACTGCATTTTACTCATGTGGGGAACATAAAATAACATTCCAACTTTTTATTGTGCGGGGAATGCATAACGCTCGACTAAAATCTGCGGTCTATACCTTTTGTGTAAGCAACTTCCTGATTCACGGTAAATGGGAGGGAAAAGGCCACAAATGATTGGCTAGCAGCAGGTAATCAGCTGTGTCTAAACAAATCAATGTGCAGCATGAGTGGCCGCCTTAACTTGTTCAAGCCACTTCCAACTGTAGACTTCTAATGGATAAATCCATCAGTGATGACATGTTATAACAGCATGAGACTCTAACTGAAGAAGGCCCACACCGTCCTTTGATGACCAAGTCAGTCGGTCTCGCCTACCGTCTTCCATCTGACTAAAAACGAGGAGAAAGAAAATGGCCACCGCCGCGTTAACTCCGGTGGCTAGCAAGATTTGGGTGTGTATCGCATCGTCTCTCTCACTCCTCCGGCCGTCCGTGAACGTTTATGTAATGGCCACAAATTACTGAGACAAACCCTGGAAATAGACTTCTGTCTGAGGAGAGACCTTCCTGAAAAAAAAAAAAAAAAAAAAAAAAAAAAAAAAAGACGGGAACCGCCGGAATGGCGAAACCACCCCGCCACCCAGAGAAAAAAGAAGTGTAGGAAGAAAGAGAGAAAGGGAGGGGAGGAGGAAAAACCTAATACCTCAAGAGATGCCGCGGTGTCATCGCGTCGCGAAAAGCTCCGGGAGAAACGGCAAAAGCCCTGACCCACAGCGAAAATGAAATAAATATCGTTTTGGTGTTTGGTGCTTCGGCTCCGCTCAGACAGTTTAGGTCGGTTACCTAAATTTGGAAACGAAGAATGTTGGTACACTTGGAAACGAGCGGGATGGCACACTCGCGCTCTGCCAATGTTCCATCACTCCCTCTCCCCCTCCCTGCCTCCCTCTCTCCCTCACACACACACACACACACACACAAGGACATAGAGGGATAGTAAGTGTCCATTAGGCTCAGTTTTTAGCCTACAGCTGCTATGTAAATGGTTAGCACTGCCACACTAATTTGACTGGGACCAGAAATCTCCCGGAGCCTTATCACTCAGAGAAAACAAAAGGCCCTGGACACAGACACAGAAACACACACACACACACACACATATATATACACACACACACACACACACACACGATAAAAGTGTTGTTGGTCTCTCTAAGTCAGAAGAGGTCTTTTGTTTAAAAGGGGGACTCAGACAAAGAGGGTCCTCTCCCTCCCTCTTTAATGCATGTTGGAGGGAGGGGGGGGGGTGCACACGATAGGAGGATGGAGATGTGGGGGTGGAGGGACGGATGACAAGCCGGGCTCTCAGAAATAATTACCTCCATAAGATCCCATCTCCCTTTCCTTTTTTTGTGAGGGACAGAGGGAATGAAAGAAAAGAAAAGAGGAAAAAAAAAAACGGATGACAGAAAGTAAAGTATGCAGAAAAGGCCCTGGTGTTTCTGCTTGGTCTGGCTTATGAGGGGCTTTACACATGATGGAGCACAGGGGCTAATGGGCGAGGATACATATACACACGCACACATATAAACACACACACACACACACACACCTCCTCGCTGTGTTCTTCATGGCTAAACAAATGGTCAAATGGTTGAGACAGAGATAGTAAGAGAGAGAGAGAGAGAGAGAGAGAGACAGAGAGAGAGAGAGAGAAAGGCCAATACAACAACTAAACTTCAGAGACTGTTACTGTCTCCAAAAGTCCACCTCATCAAATTGTTTGTTAAGTTATAAAACCCATGATGGAATACCCATGACTTGCAACCTGTCATATTTTTTATTCTACTTGAATTTTCATAAACAGTTCTATTCAGGGCGTAACGTTATTACGCAGAGGAGAAGGGCAAAAAAAAAAAATCAAAAAAAAATCTAATTTTGCTAACAACCCTTGGACGACCCTCAAAGCAAAATGGCCTCCAAGTCCTCCATGTTGAGGGGCAATTCATTTACGCTCGCTCTTCTGATGCAAACTGGCATTCTTTATAAACTCAATTTTGTTAAACACTTCTAATTGTACACAGAGAGGGACGATTCATCTCGGCAATGCGGGCACAGTGCACTTCTTGTCTTTCAGGCATTTCTAGGGACACTGTCTATAAAAGAGCATGCTACAAAGTTGGAACGGCCAACTTTGCGGATGCAGTCAGTCAAAGTTAGCGTCCACACATGCACAAATGCATGAGAACACACACACACACACACACTTACTTCACAACGGTGTTTACCTAGTGTAAATGATGAGACAACTGGGCCCAGGTTTGGGGAATTACAGACTCAGAAGGAAAACAAAGAGTGAAAGGTTCTCAAATAAATACACATACACACACACACACACACACACTCACACACACACACGCGCTCACAAGCACGCGCGCACACAATGCAGTCCAAGTGGAAGTGTTGGTTGTACACTCTCGTCTTTGTCTGCTCAAAACACCTATACCCTTGTGGTGCGTCTCTGCAATACTGTATCCTTAATTAGGCCATAAAATCAGCATCAAA
>NC_136018.1:14627132-14684632 GCF_048128805.1 Centroberyx gerrardi
GGTGTGTGAGACCAAAGATCCCCGAGCTCTAACCCGCCCCTCCCTCTCCCTCCTTTGACAAACAGGGATTAGCAACATAGCTACAGCCACTAACACATCTTTTCTCTCTGTCTCTCCCTCTTTCTTTCTTTTGTAGGAAACCTTACGAGGTTTTTCTCACGAGACGGTGGGACGTCCCCTCGCAGTCAGAGGCCCTTTCAGAGGTCTTAAGTTTTAATTAAGTCGGAGTTGTCAGAAGAAAGCTCCCCTAGTCCAGAGCTCAGGGCCATTAATTACAGCTATCTTTGTTTCTCTGTGAAAGGAGGCCTCCCTCGTTCCTTCTCTCTCTCTCTCTCTCTCTCTTTCTGCTTCCTTTCTTTCTTCCCTTCCCTCGCAGAAGAACCGGGCTGCTGGGATAGAGACCCTCCCCTTGGAAACCACACACACGTGTGCTCACGGAAGCAAACACACACACTTTTTGCTCGATTCAATCTCATCTGGATTCCACTCCAATACACTTTTATTTTGTGACTATTCTGCTAGAGATGAGGACTACTTAGAATTGAATGAAAATTGAAAGGAGTCCTAGAATTGAATGAAAAACTAGTAATTAAACAACGCTTTTCTTTCTTCCACTGACAACCTTCAATATTACATTAGTGATTGCCACAGTAGAAGAGCTCATTGGAAAAGTGACAAAGCATTCGTTTTCAAGGCGAACATGTTCATTTTCTTAAGCAGAGAAAAAAGGGCCGGGTAGCTGCGAGCAGAAAAGTCTGTCTAGAGGGAGCTGGGTCATTGAAATCGTCCTCAATAGTTTCCAGTGGTTCCTAATGGAACGGGCAATAAGGTAATGTTGCTGGGTAAAAACTACAATTCTCATACAAAAACTGAACCAGCAGAGGCCTAAAAATGCTTCACACCTTTCAACGTCCTGTTTTTTTTAAACATACAAAGCTTTGGTTGAGAGTAGCTGGATGATATCCTTGGGGTTGAACTGAGCTGCCAGATAGGTTTAGGCCTAATATTAATTCTCTCCCCATCAGCACATTCCACAAGGTTTGTTTAAGACCCAAACTAGAGGGCTGTCTGTCGCTCTCTGGCATTCTGCAGGCCTGAAATGCAGGCGGTCTGGTGATCACAGGCCAGAACATCCATGATTTATGAACTTTTAAAGGAGCACTTTGACTCCTGCCAGGCGTGGGCTGTGTAATGCATATTCAAACACACAAACACACTGTTGCCGCTCCTGGGTTTGCGCCTGTGTGTGTCTGCTTGTGCGAGCGGGTGAAATGTGTATGTAATTTACGCCTGGTTTAGAGTGCGTATGTGTGCGCTATACGTTCACTTGTGTCATGTGTGTGCCTATGTGTGTGTGTGTGTGTGTGTGTGTGTGTGTGTGTCTGCAAAAAGGCCCATCCCTGTCAATATGGCACCTCTCCAGAGTGCCTGGTGGTTAATTGTTGGGGATTAGTGTTTGGCAAACAACCAAACAAGCTAGCGCTCCCTGTGGGCCAATCAAAATCAGCTAAACAGCTCTCCCCGGGTGGACCTAAACATGGCACAGCCGTCTCTCAGTGGTGGAGGAAGTGCATACACCCACCGCACACACACACACACACACACACATAAGGAGAATGCAAATTACGACACACGGGACTTCCTGTTTACCTGTCAAAAACACAACATTGTCAGGCCTGTCAGTGACACACACACACACACACACGCACGCACGCACGCACACACACCTGCTGGGATTTGTGTGAGGAAAAGGGGAGGAGAGTCAATCTGACAGGTAAGGGAAGCTCCCTTGTGTAGTGGTTTGCTGCTGTGTGAGTGTGTGTGTGTGTGTATGTGCGCGTATGTGTGTGCGGGTGAGTATGACAGAGGACTGCATTCATTATGCAGACTGAGATGTTTACAAAACACCTTTCACACACACGCGCACGCACGCACACACACACACACACACACCTCCCCCTCTCCACCCCTCCCTCGCTCCCTGGGTTTGTTGGGAGGATAGTAGCGCTGCTGTCTCATATTCATTTGTTCTTTCTGTGGTGACAAAGCTGCCTCATTAACTGAATTCTTAATAAGGCAAGGCAAAAGACAGCTCCTCACAACTTCTTTTATCTCTTGGTGCATGTACATGTACGTGTGTGTCTGTGTGTGTGTGTGTGTGTGTAATTTCAACCCTACATGCTTTTTTCTTCTTAGTGTGTGTTTGGTGTGTTTACGTGTCGGTAATTTCAACCGTACATGCTTTTTTTTCTTTTGCTTTATGAGTGTGCGCTTGGCGTGTTTGTGTGTCTGTCTATAATTTCAATCGTACGTGCTTTTTGTTTGTCTTTCCTTGTGAGTGTGTGTGTGTGTGTGTTTGGTGTGTACACTGGTAACATGACAAAAATATTTCGACAGCAAAGCAGCGGGACTGTGTTTTTCTCCCTAAACCAAATGACAAATTAGGGCATTCAGTGCAAACATGACTCTTTCCTGTCATTAAATGTAGAACCAGGCAGCTAATGAACACATACTGAAAATAAGAACCCTCCGCCACCACAGCTATGTCTTAATAATCAGTGTGTGTGTGTGTGTGGGAGCGTGTGTGCGCACGTCTGTACGTAAAGTATGAGTCCATACATTCCATGTGCCTGTTTGTGCCTAGTGTGTGTGCCAGAGTGTGTGTGCGAATGAGCACAATACACATTGTGGAACTGAAAACCCCTTTATCTCTTTTCATCAGTAGTTTTTTTTTTTGGGGGGGGGGGGTGGGAGGGGGTGGTAATGTGGGCTTGTTGTTGGGTATACCTTCTTTTTGGAACGCCACCAGCTTCCGGTGCTATCCCATGGGCCCCCGGGGGCCATCGGAGACAAAAACAGCCCCGCTTGGCCCAGCAAACAACAAAAGCGTGTTTTGTTCCTTGAAAGTATTTTAAACACATACCAGCGCTGCCTGGAAGGCTGCCAAGTGTAGAATTCCATCAGTGCTACCACCTCCCTAACACATGTTACTGCTAACCGCCGCTCAGCCCCCAAGACATAGATGTAACGCTAGATCACCGCCAATGGATCCGCTGGCAGACTCCACTGTTTAAAAGAGATGCGGAGGGCCTAGGTATGTGCCACCTCGCTGCCACAGATAAAGACAGCAGTAAATATGGTGCGTGGAGACGCATGCAGAGCTGCACACACACAAAAACAAATATGCAAATACAAAACACGCATGAAAACTGCTGAGCGCACATTGCATATGTGCAAAATGTACATCTCCTGCGTCTCCCTCTCACCCCTACAAGGCCACTGTGTGTGATCTGAAGATGCTGGAGACACAAAACAATCCCAGAAAAAAATAACCCCCCCCCCCCCCCCCCCTCTCCCCCACAATTCTCCCGCTGGTCTTCTTTCCTTTCTTTTCTACCTAGGCTCTCACTTTCACAAATGTAAAGAAAAATATTTCCCAGTGCTAAATTGCCTCTTCTGTTTCTCTCGTTTCTGCCTGCTGGCAGTCACATGTGATTACAGCTCTGGGGCCTGTCCATGAGGTGGAGGGCCTGTGGGTGAGCTTAGCTTAGGTCACCCAATAATAATAAGCATCCATCGCATAATGGCCGCCAAGCCAAATAAATGAATTATCACAATGAGTCTTTCATACTAGGTTTCTGCTGCTCCTCTCCTCCTCCCTGTCCCGCTCTCTTTTTCTATCTCTCGCGCTCTCTTTTTCTTTCTCTCGCGCTCTCTCTCTTTCTCTTTCTTTCCCTCCTACCTTCCCTCAGCTTGTTCTTTCTCTCTTCTCACTCCCCCTTTCTTCTTTATTCCTCTTTGGCGATGTGCATTTGTCAGCAGAAAAAAAAGGAAAGCGGTAGCGATGGAGCTTTGTGAGAGCTTGGAAAATAGTGTAACTCTACTAAGTCCAGTAAATAGTCTTGCCTTCCCTTCTTTCTGACTCCCACACATGGATACACACACACACACACACACTTGTAGGGGTGACGTAAGTGTGTCTGACGTATAGGGCAAAGGTCAATCTGAAGTTCACAGCTTCCTGACCTCACTGGCCCCTCTCTAGAAAACATCACTTCTCTCTCTCTCTTGTTCTCACTCTCTCACACAAACAGACACACACACTCACACAGAAGTTATGCATACCAGAGCAACGAAACAAGAGAAAACAACCCCAGAGAGGTTTTACAACATGATCCATTTCCTCTGGTCCCAGTCACGTGGACATGTAGAAAATATGTTTTTCCCCTCACTAAATACAGTAGGCTGGTATTTTATATTGTACCCATCCTAGCAATTGGGAATAGCATAATAGTAGTCTAGCTTAGCGGATATTGGCCGCTTAGATAATCCTCCCATGGGCTCCGGTGATTTTTAGCTGGCTCCCTCCTCTTCCGCTCTGCGCTGCCTGTTCCCTCTTTCGAAATCCCCGTACAACACGCAACAACAACAATAAAGCTAACTGTCCCGCTAGCTGCAGAACGCTAGCAAGTTTATGATGGACACTATTCAGCACCACTCACAGTGGTAGTGATTGGTTGCTTGATAATCAAACAACCCGAATTTTTTTTGCAGAATCCAAGCTCAAAAACAACCAATCTTCTGCACGGGTACAGCGGAAAAGAAGCGTGGAGAATGGTCTGGCCATGAGACTAGCATTAGAGATACTAGGAGACAGAGACACCAGAACACAAGCTTACTTACTCATGGGTTCATGTGTGTTAGGTGTCTTGAAAGCCAGCCCGCCCTCCATCCCCCATGAAAATGGATCAGTATTTACATTAGCATTAGATTTAGACAGCACGGCTCAGCCACTTACTCCCTATTAGCCATCCTGACCCCGGCCCATTAGGGCCTAAAAGCCCCCGCTTGTCTCCATCGCCGCCAGGTGAGACTGACCAGACCCCCCCATTTCCCTAAACCATCTTCCTGCTGAGATTATCTTTTTCCATTGACTCAAAATGGGACAGAGATCATAAAATGCTGAGATTGAGATCATCGAAATGCTAACATGCTTGTGGGATTATCTTTTTCCAACTGTGCAATGGAACAGATATCACTGAAATGCTAACATGCTTTTTTCCATTTTTCCCAACGCACAAAGATGCTTTTGGGAAACCAAGGCAAGATCTAATTGACAGGATCTGTAAAAGAAAGAGAGAGAAAGAAAGAGATTGAAAATCTGGGGCTTCAGCTCATTGGCTGGTACCATCAAAGAGGTTTGTACTACATGGATTTTGTTATATTTAACTAAAACTGAGAGGGAAGGGAAAAGAAAATAGTTTTGGTGCTGAGAAGAGCAGCGATTTTTGCCAAGTTTGTTTTTTTAAGCCTAGTTCAAAATAGAGACTTACTGAAAAAATATCTATCAGAGAGAGTGAGACAAAAAGAGACAGAGAGGTACAGTGAGAGAGAAACTAACAGAGACAGACTGAGAGATTGAGAGGCAGGGAAACTGAGAAACTAAGACAGAGAGAACAAAAGAACAAGAGAAGGAAAGAGAGAGAGAATGATAGGGAAGAATCTAGACGAGCGTAGTCGGGCTCAAATCACTAATTACACATTCCTGGGCCTGTGAAGGGGAGTATTGTTTTCCAGTTAGCCCCTACCCTGTCGCATGGTTTCACTTAGCACAAAACAAAAGGTACAAGGAACAAAACACAAGCCTAATACCAGGCCTGCTAATGACAGAGAAATGGGAGAAATTATCCCTGGGGTGGATCCTCGTGAGAAAATGGCTGGTGATTACCGGACAAAGGGAGTTCATTTTGAAACTGTCACAAAATGGCAGACCGTCTGCTCCTTTCTTTTTAAGAGCTGCCTTCATCAAATGTGTGCACCATCATGCCACTTTTTTTTTGGATATACGTACATCACCGCAGACATGAATATAATAAGTATATAATGAGTATATAATGTTAGATGGGACTTGTACAGCGAGAACCATTCCCCGCATTTTCATTTTTATATTCTCGATACTGAATCCATTCCCTAACACAAAAAGGTGCTATTTGCATACACTCAATAGAAAAAAAAAAGACAAGATTCAGACCCTATTCCTGAGAGACAATGTGACAATGTGGCTGGTTATGTGTACGTGTATAAGTGTGTGAGTGCGTGTGTGTGTGTGTGTGTAAGCGTGCTTTGGAGAGCTACCTCTGCCAGGGAGCGCACAATGAAAGCACCTCTTCAGCGGCGCCGTTTTGCATATTGCCACAGGAAATCAAACGCCGCGCAGTTGACCTACAAGATGGCACACTTGATCCCTCCCTGCTTTCTTTACAGAGGGCACTCGTTTTTTAGTCCCGTCCTGTCTTTCCCCTCCGCTCTACCCCTCTCTATCGAAAAGCAAACAACCAAACAGGAGATCTGTTCCACCGAGCGCACACACAGACACAGACAACATACAATTTCTGACATGCCACGTACACATAACCGACCGGACACACAGTCGACAACCTGGGACGTCCCGTCAACCCCCATAAACCCATAATGACGAGTTCCAAACTGCTCCGGCGACATGAAGGACCCTACCATTTTCCGAGTGAGCCGGGGGGGGGGGGGGGGGGGGGGGGGGGGGGAGGCGGGAGGGGGTGGTGGTGGTGGTGGGGGGTAAGCTGATAGCGGTGGCAGCGTTAGGCAGAGTCCCCTGGCTGGTAGTGTTTGCCCAGGCCCCGGCCGTCTAAAGGAAGGATATTGTTTTCCCCTGAAAAAGCCTCAGCCGCAGTCCGCATACCAGCGTCCACTCAACATACCAATGGGCTCTTTGAAGATTACTCAAATGTTTGCCTTTGTTCCCCCACCACCACCACCACCACCCCCTCCCACCCCTACCCCTAGTCCTAACCTACACTCCTGCCAGAACGAGGAAGAGAGGAGAAAGAACAGGGTGAAAAAAAAAAGAAAGAAAAGAAAAGGAAAAACTCAGACTTATATCTTCAGAAAACAGTGGGGAAGCAATCCCACCCTCAGCTGCACTCAAATCCAAAATGGCAGCCTCCGTAGGGGATGGGCGACCACTGAAAGGAAGAATAGCACTCTGGCCACCGGCATAGTAAATCTAAACATAAACAATGGAGGAGGGCGGCGTATTAATGCATTGCGGCCGGTATTACACCAGGCCGATAAATGCAGCTCTCCCATCTGTCCACCGTTTAATGGCAACATGCTTTTAAAGACAATCCATTCCTCATCACCGTGCAACCAAGTCTGCAATTAGACTTGGAAATGATAATTCCAAAGGGTTAATTTAACTAAATGTGCTGAAAACTCAGGAACCCCGCCCCCCACCCCCACCCCCCCCACCCACCCATGTTAATCCCAAACAAGTAAGTGGGCTTTCTATCAGGTCTATTTCAAAGCATTAGGGATTACCTCGCAGAAACTAAGCTGCTTGAACTCACAGGAGGTCAGCGGTATTGTGCTGCTGCAAGGCTGGAAGGCCAATGGCAGAGGCAGATAGACAGCAGGACAGGTCAGTTCCTCTTTCTCCAGCTCTCCTGCAACATCCCTCAATCCTTCTCCCTCTCTCTCCCTCTCTCTTTTCATCCCCATCTCTCTCTCTCTCTCTCACCATATAATCGAATATCTCCCACTACTTATCTATTCACTGAGCACCTAATGGTTAAAATCAATTACAGCTGGAATGCTGAAATGCTGAATACTGGGCCACATGCTGATAATGACAGAGGGAGAGAGAGAGAGGGAGAGAGGGAGAGAGAGAAAGAGAGAAAGAGAGAGAGACCTGGGACTGTTCCAAGGGAGGCACAATTACCTCCAATCGATTGATTATTGATTTGGAGGGGCGTTGAGGAGTATTTCAGTTCAACTTTGTCCATATCAATATCCTGATAGCTTCATGAGAAGGAAAAAAAAACATGCTTGTGCTATCTAAATACCATCCTATAGCTGACATAACATTTCAGGCTATTTCAAGAATAGAGCATCTACTGATAACAATTTCCCTAATGGAAACATATGATATAAACAGATTAACATATTTATGACAGCTTTCATACAAAATAGGCGCACATTTTAACGTCAGGTGATTCCGAAGCTAAAGCTAATGAACTTACACAAAAATAGTTCTGTGATCTTACCGCCATGTGATCTCTCTAAAGTGGCTCTGATCAAATCAAGGCATCAAAAGCGAAGATATCATATTTGAGATCATGCGCCCCCTTTGAATATTACTTTTTTTTTTGTTTTGTGTTGTTTTTTTTTACACACCCTTGTTATCTTTGTCCCAACAGGATGATCAAGACCCATGAGGAAAGAAGGGACAGGGAGGGGTCGAGGACAGAAAGAAAGGAGTAGGAGGAGGAAGAAGTGTGTGTGTGTGTGTGAGTGTGTGTGTGTGTGTGTGGTGGGGGCTTGAATCAGCAGTGAAGGAGGAGGATGAGGGAGGTGTGTATTTGGGTGGGTGGAGGGGGGTGGGAGGGCCCAGATGAGACGGGGAAGAAAAAAAAAAAAAAGACAAACTCCTGCTAGCTGCTTCTTTGTTCCTGCATCCCGGCGACGTTCCCTTCCTTCTGGTGGTCTGGAAGACACTGACCCCCCCCCCCCCCCCCCCACCCCCCACCCCCTCATCTCTCCATCCACCCCCCCACCCCCCCGCTATCGTTCCCATACCTGTCAGCCCTGATCTGCTTCACAGTCCCCTGCACACAGACAAACGGCTTGGCCCCGACCCGGCCCGGCCCAAATGACCCGGGGAGGGGAGGGGAGGGTGAGGATGGGGATGGGGATGATGAAGAGGATCACATCTGGCTATTAATATGAGAGGAGAACCGGCCCTGTCACACACACACACACACACACATACATACACACACACACACACACACAAGCACACACCTTGCTAAAAAAAAAAAAAAAATGGCATCACCCAGTCGCCAGTCCCTAACTAATTCACTGGAGAGTCGAGAAGTAGAAAGGGAGGGAGGGAGGGATGGGGGCGGTGGCTAGGGTAATTAAACGGTACATACGGAGTGTCAATCAGGAGTCGGACCAAAGCCGGACGTTGCACACACACACACACACACACAAAATACACACTAATGCTGTGCTGACCATCTGGTTAAGGCGCTGGAAGGAGAATAGGGGAAACTCTTATTAATATCTATGAGGATTATTAGGAAGGAGGGGGAGGGGGAGGGAAGTCTGTCCATTCAAACCTCTCTGTCAACCGCACAAAGCGGCAGCGTACACACACACACACAAACACACACACACACACGCACACACCTGCTTTTATGCTTTAATTACCCGCCCCGCCCCCCTCCCCCACTCCACCACCCCCGGACCTCTGAAAGATTTCCATTGTAATCCCCACGCAGGTGAAAGAGGAGACGATTTGAATAATCTACTAACTGGCGTCTCTTCGCCTCGCAGAGAGAGAGACAGAGAGAGAGAGAGAGGGAGAGAGAGAGAGAGAGCAACTACAAGCACAACTTGTAGTAGAGGAATACGAAGAGCAGACAGACAGAGAGAAGGGACAAGCTTTTTCTCTGGCAAAAGACAGCGAATTCAGTCATTTACTCAGGTTTGCAGGACTGAACGCTTTGCAGCGGGCTGCATCTTCCGTCTCCATGACATGACATGAAAATCTATATCTTGCAGTCAAGTAGCATCTAGTGTGAAGGGTCTGCGAACATTCCTTTTTGAAGAAAATAGCAACTCTATGAGTTAGTCTGTGAGTACAAGACAAGGACACAGTGATCAAGAGCCTGTGTCTGAAACAAACAGGACATGGGCTCAAGTGGAAAATGGTAACTTGATAACAGAGATTGTGTGTGTGTGTGCGTGTGTGTTACTATACATGTGAGTGTGTCTCTATTGGGGTATATACCCTTACCTTTGTACGCACGTATGCATTTATGTGAGTATGTGTGTGTGTCATAAATGGTGCCATGCATTTGAAATGGATCCAGTCTCTTTTCTATTCCAGGGGCCAGCACAATGGCTTTTTATGCAAATCTAAGGGAGTCAATCTCCTGTCCATTTCCCCATCACACAGGTCCAAATGACAGTCCAATAATTAGGGCTGCATATATATAGGGCCATTTGATTTTCAAATGAGAGCGGGCAGGGTTGACCCTAGCTAATAGCCAAGGCACGGCGGTAGACTTAATATCACAGACGCATAACCACAGCCATCTCCATCTGAGAGAGATGGAGGAGAATAAAAAGTGAGGGAGGGGGGACGGGTGGGAAGACTGAAAGAAAAAAATGTCCCTTGGTTGTGGAAGGAGAAAGTAAAAAAAAAAAAATCAGGGGGAAGAAAAAATATAAGGGAGAGGCGGAAAATGAGAAAAGGGGGAGCCTATTCTTCTGATGAATCTAAGATTCCAGTCTTCTTTCCTCTTCTCTGTCTCCTTCTCTCCCTTCCTCCCTCACTCCCTCCCTCCCTCCTCCCATCATCCCCTTGTTTAATTCCCCCCCTCCTCCCCCTCCCCCTCCGCTCCCCTCGATTCCCGGCCATGGTGTTGCCAAGAGGATCATGGGTAATGAGATGGCCTATCTACTGCTCCCCAGGGGAGAGATAGAAAGAGAGAGAGGGAAAGAGAGAGAGAGAGAGAGTCAGAGAGAAAACAAAGAGACCGAGGGAGTGAACGAGTGTGAGACGGAGTCAGAAGGAGACAGACAGAGAGCAAGTCTAGCATCTCACCACACACGCTCTTTTCTCCTCTATCCTTATCACTTTCTCTCCTTATATCCCACTCACAAACAACTCCATCTAGATGTCTCCATCTCCCCTCTCCTCCCTCTCCTCCCTCTCCTCCTCCACGTCTATCATAAAAGATGAGTATTTTATGAGTCTACGATTCTGAGTTCAAAGGAGAGCGTGAGGGAAGGGAAAGAAGGGGGGGAAATTAATGAAAAGAATAACAGAGATATGGAAATGTGTGCTGGACCCCGGACGTCCATTTCCGCTTGAATTATGATGGAAAGCTGGACAGACAGAGAGAGAGAGAGAGAGAGAGAGAGAGAGAGAGAGAGAGAGAGAGACAGAAAGACAGAGAGACATAAAGAGAGGAGGGGGTGGTGGTGGCTGAGGGTAGTTTAAGATTTATTCGGACAGCCATCTGAGAAACAGGTGCCGCGGCCTGAGTGTGTGTGTATGTGTGTGTGTGCGTGTGTGTGTGTGTGTGTGTGTGTGTGTGAGTGTGTGTGTGTGGTCCTTGACCATGCCACATTGACCATGAACATTCTCAACTCCTAATGGCCCAGGGGCAAGCATAGCACAGATCTCAACCTCAAAGCTCTGTGGACACACACACACACACACGCCTCGCTACAAACCAAACCCCCTACTAGCCCTGCAGCACTTGTGAATGGCACTGACAGATTTACTCCCGTCTCCATGTGTATTAAGGCCAATGTTTGTTATTAAAAATCATAACTAAGCCATACATCATCATATTCAACGCTAAGCCAAACACTGGCCAGGCCAGCTATGGACACGCCATGCTACAGCGCCATTTAATACAGAGCTTACCTCACAGGCAGCAAGCAGGCAGACGCTATGCTAAAACATCTTCCATTTTGTCATTGTCCAGCAAAAGCCTCGATTCTCCAAAGTTGAGGAAATCTAGTTCATTTTTAATCAATGCCAAATGCATTTTTTTCAATATATTTCAATATATATTCAATATATATTTTAAAGACCTGGAGATATTGCTATTGAAGTGAGGTTCTATTGCACGCTGTATTTATTTCAGTACATTCAAGATCAAATTCTGTACCAAGGGAGATGATGTAGAAAAGACAGAACTTTAAAAAAACATCTTGTGCTGTCCTATTCTCATTAAAAACAAACAGTGACCAATCAGATTTCCCAGACAGTTCTCTCAGCCAATGAGCAGCGAGGCGGTGACCCCGCTATTTCCATATAAGGTCTATTACTTCCTGCGCCACCTGCTGTGCCCCGGACACCGGATGACTTGATGTCCGTGTGCTGCTAATGTCATTTCCCCCTTGCTGTTTCAAAGTCTGGAAAAAAACGCCTTCAAATTCTCAATTCCCCTCAGAAGTACTCCGTTGCCGCTACAAAGCAGCCATAAAATCTCCTGAATATGCTTTTTGTTTGTATCTTCAAATGGTTTCCCATGCCATAAAGATATTCTGTGTTTCCAAAAACCCAGATGGTAAAGTCGTCAACACTCGGATCTTTTATGCGCCCGGCCAAGCTACCTCCATCCCCATGTGCTTTTCACCTCCGCCAATACATAAAAGGAGAGGTGTTTTTCTGGTCAAATAAAGAAATGATTTTTTTTCCCCCCTCTGCTTTCCCCACTTCTCTACTCTTGCTCTGCCGCTCCACGCTTTCTCTCCCTCTCTCCCTCTGCTTTACTACCACATGTCCAAGGGTAAAATAGTGGGATTTCTGCCAGAGGCATTAAAAGCGTCATCTGTGGAACAGATTTGTTGAGGGCTGTGGGGTGGGTGGGTGGGTGGGTAGATGAGGTACAGGGGTGGATGGGTGCACAGAGGGGGCATTGGGATGACCCTCCCTTGCCTTGGCCAAATCGCCCATTCTCCTGCATTCTCCAGGGAGAGATATGGGCAGCGGTGTTTGTGTGCGCCTCAAAGGATACTGTTTAACTTTCCTTGGCAACACAAAATGAGAAAGAATTAGATTAGGAATATATTCAGACATGCTTCTATGTTTCACTTTCTTCCTGGTGATTGTGCTTCTTGGGCTTGTACCTTTTCACTTTAATCACAACTGATATAAATAGCTTTCTTTGTATGATTAAATGGCTGCCAATGTTCAACGTAACCTATCTGGCTATTGCCTCATACTAAATCAACTTTGAAACAGCTGCCAAAAGTGGCTCAACACTCTGAAATGCATGCACGCATCCATGCACACAGACACACAGACACACACACCTACGCCAATGGTTCCATCTGCCAATTAGGAGATCCTGATTAGTATAATCAAGCTGATCCTATGGGTTAGGACCTCAGATTATGTAGGCCAATGTACAGGCTTCAGGTTAGTTCGCGAGAGAGCAAGCTAGACTTAGATACTAGACAGATCTGGGTAGCAACAGCGCTATCCACCAAGATAGTTGCTTGTCCCAGCTTTTTCCTCTTGTGGGTCAGTTGCTAAAAGCTTAGAATTAGACAAATCTATTGCTTTGCAGCAGAATTTTAAAAAAAGACGCAAATGCTTGCAAATAATAACTGTGGAGACCATCTGAGATAATTTATTAATAAATCCCAGAGGTATAGGAAATAACTTTCTTCTGTGAGGCATTTATAAATGTATGATATTTTTATGCAATCAGGGGATGATCAGTGAGGGTAAAAATCTACAGCTCACCCCCTGTCCCATTCAGCCTGTGGCAGACTGTCAATCTGTACATCCTGTTTAAGTCAGCTAAGACAAGCTAAGTTTTAAATAACCCTAAGAATGCCAACGTGTTTAATCCACTCAACACTCGGTACTCTAAGTAGGGCTCAACAGTTACAGATATCTAAATAAATGTAATTCCTAACAGGTTATTGTAGGACGCAGGCACCGTATTCCCTAAAGCGAGTGGTGCTGACAAAAGCCAGGTGGGTCAGTGGAGTAAGACACTTTGTGTACTCAATGTTGTGGGTTCAAATCTGGATCAAAATCTTAGCTGCATGTTGTTCTCTCTTTTTCTCATCATTCTTGTATTTACACACTGTCTAACACAGCCTAGATTCTACAGTAATTTTCAAAATAACAATCGTACCCTGGGACTATAATAAATGCAAATGAGAGTAAAATTGTATAAATGTAAAATAGTGGTTGCATATTGTATGTTTAAAATAGAAACAGGAGTAGGACTTTGTTTCTACTTTTGAGGCACATTCACACACCTTCAGACATGAGAATACACACACACACACACACAAACACCTACCACTGCCAAATGTTGCGTATAGCAGTAAAGAAATCCTCATTAATGTAATGCACTTGATCCTGTACTGTAGGTTAAGGCCTCAGAAATGTAGCAGCATCCCATTAAGCTGAAGCAGACGTCTGACGAACTAAATCACCTTAAATATATAGTAGAGAAACAAGCTCAGGCTGGCATCTCCAAGAAAGATGTCAAGTATTGGCCATGTTGGAAATTCTTGGAGGAAACCTTTTATTGCTCAAAGGATTCATTACTAAGTAAGTGTCTCCTGTTCAACTTCACCTCTTTAAAGGCCAACTAGAATGGTAACCCTCTGGCGGGTCACGATGAGGGTAATCTCCAGTTTATCTCTGGTAAAGGAGTTTGAGGTTCACCCCTTGGCCCAAAGGACAGGGCAAGCTACTGTTTGCCTACATATGGGAAAGTCTATGGCTCTCTGGGATATAGCTGGGTGTGTCCATTTGTGCATAAATGTGACTGTTAGCAAATGTATGCAGATATATGCATCTGGAAACATCGACTATGATATCTATTATGTCTTACACATATGAAAAATTTCATACAAAAATGTGCTGTAATGAATCTATTTTTAGAAAAACAAATTATCATATAAAATTATGATGTTATTTTTTAATCCCAAATTGAGATTTACTTTCATCTCAGCAATCATTTTGTAAAAGTAGTTGTCAACGTTGAATGTATGCATCTAGAGTAATATATTGTATATAGTCTCTTTGCACTGTATGTGAGGTGCTATTTTCCTTATATCATGTGTGTCAGTGTTTAGTGTGAAACTAAGTTGTAAATGTCATCAAGACAAATTCCTGAATTTTCCAGAATTATTGACACCTGGAAAGATGAGCCTGAAAGGCTGTTTAAGATAAACAAAGTTCATAAACATTTGAAACCCGTTGATCATTGGTGACATCTTTGATTAACAGTAGCACTAGCTGTTCATGACCAGAAAATGTATCCATATCCCTAGGAAGTCATCCTCGGTGCTCTAACAGTGACCTTTTCCATCTTCCTCATTCCATTCTCATGGGAACTTAACATCCGCGTGACATCACAGGGGGCGAAGCAAACTCTTTACTGTCACAGCAAAAACATATGTGTGTGTGGAGTGGTATTCCCCTTAGTGGTTTACCATTTGGTCTTCATATGTCCACTAACTTACGGGATACCATTAGGATCAGTTTTTATAGCTATATGCTGTCGGTGAGCTGTGTGTGTCCGTATATGTTATATAATGTCCTACAAAAACCATGTATCTCCAATTTTAACTTTTTTTACGATAATTTACAGTGAACATTTTCTTCCTGACATGTCAAAAATACATGACCATCAATGGTGAAAATAGTGCTGGAAGAAAGCTGAGAGCTTAGAGAACTGAGGTTTCTGCATGGGAGAGCAGCTTCCTTACCTTGTAGAGGCGGATGGCAGCGTCGTGCCGCTGGTTGGTGGCGTGTAGCCTCAGTTTATCCACGCTGTTGCTGTAGTAGTCGCAGGCGTTGCACTTGAGGTGCACGGGGTTACCAATGGCGACGCACTTTAACCTCCACTGGTTGGCCTTGCCTCCCTCCTTGATGTGGGCCACCAGCTGGTGCTTCTGCATGTGCTTGTCTGTCTTGCAGTGCAGCTGGAAGTTAGCCTTGAGCTGCGTGTTGTAGCTGCACAGCTTGCACTGGTAGACGTCGCCCACCACGCAGCGCCACTCCTCCTCGGGCAGGGAGCGCTCGGCGTTGACGTGGGCGTTGAGAGCCTCCAGACTGTCCGTGGAGTAGCGGTTGCACACAGCGCACTGGTAGAGGCGCAGCGAGGGGTCACTGATGGGCGGGGACAAGGAGGAGAGGGAGGGGTCCGACGTGGACATGCCCCCCATCCCGCCAGAGGAAAGCAGGGAGAGGTCGTCTGCCATCAGTTGACCGCTGGCCAGACGCAACTCTGCAGATAGGTCATTATTCACTACGGAGAGAATGAGTGAGAAAACAGGTTAGAGAGCGGCAGAGAGAGACGGGAAGGTGTCTGAAAGGTGGTGCGACAAGAAGGATTACACACATGGAAGCATAGAGGGATAACATGTCTGAGAGAGAGGGGGCAGGCAGTTGGCACAGCAGGAGAGACGGCACATAAAAACAAAGAAGTAAAAAAGAAAGACAAAGCACTGGTGGAAATAAAAGGCTGGCAAGCATAGGGAGGGATAAAGGATAGAGAGAAAGAGAAAAGGCCCTTTTTATTAAATGAAATTAAGAGCGGAGAGAAGCGAGTCCTCTATGTAGGCCTCTCTCACACAAAAGGATTTGATAAAATAAAGCCTCACAGAGGACTAGGGCTCCTTACAAAGCCTTGCCTATAAAAAACCCTAATAGGATTGAATCAGGATCAATTACAATCATCCTTTTCAACTTGCTAACTCGCTCATCAGGTAGCTTTAATTACTACTCGCGGCAATGGTGGGATGGCGGTTTTAGGGCTACAGGCTGCTTTCTCACATACACACACAGATTTGAAAAGCTGATCAATGCATTACACACATTTTCTCTTCCTTCTGCCCGCCCACCCTATAGGACAAACACAGATCTGCCATTCATGTAATTGTAATTAACTCTTTCGTTTGATCCCTTCCTTCTCTGTCTATGCATGCTACAAAAGCTCAATATGTCTCTTTTTTCACATATGTCAATGCAGTATCTGTCTGGAGCACAGAGGATTTAACAATTACACTTCATTTGCCTCTCTTTTTTTTTTTACAGTTAAAAGTATAAATCCGCCAATTAGTGGATGACTAACAAGGAGCCTATGCGTGTTTGTGTGTGTATGTGTGCTTGTGTGAGCTGAAGTTATGATAAAAAAACAAAACAAAAAAAAACATGTTTCACACATGTATGGATGCAAAGGGTGAGGAGAAATTGGGCATATGGGAATCCGAAATAACTGTGTGCATGTATGCATGTGTACGCATGTACGTGTGTGTGTGTGTGTGTTTGACTAAACCTATGTACAGCTGCGCTCACTATAGGGAGCTGTGTGTTATCAGTGTAATTCACTGAGAGTACATCTGCTGGCTGGGCTGTGACCTCCACACTAGAGGAGGGAGTGGGTGTGTAACACTGCAGGGTCATTGTTAAATCTCTCTCACTCCTACGGGAATCCGCTTCCTGCTGTGTGTGTGTGTGTGTGTGTGTGTGTGTGTGCGCGCGCGCGCACGTGTGTGTTCTCCAGGGTGAGAGAAGGTGGGGTGGTGTGTGTATGGGGGGGATTAAGCTGACTTAAGAAAATTACAAATGAAAGATTAAGAATAATTCTCATGTGGCGTCTCATAATCATTTTTTAATCAGTGAGAGGGGTCAAAGAAAGGAGACAATGACAGAGGGACAATATGAGAGCAGAGATAAGCGAGAAAGAGAAAGAGAAGAGGGTGAGGCAGGGGGGCGAGGTAAAAGGAGTGGAGAAGAAAAAGAGAAGGGGAGAGGGCAGGGAGAAAAAATGGAGAGCAAGAAAGGACAGGCAAAAAGATAAAAACAATACCCCAGTGGTATCAGATATAGATGAGATACAACAGATAAAACTGACCAAGTGAAAGATGAGCTAAAGAAAACTGGAAAACAAGCTTGAAGACAACAAAGATATGAAAAAGGCAAAAAGACTTGGCACTTTCTCACACCATGTGGCTCTGTAGAAATTCTTCATTGACAGTTCTGTGTTAAACTTG
The DNA here is from genome assembly GCF_048128805.1 of Centroberyx gerrardi. NCBI lineage: Eukaryota > Metazoa > Chordata > Actinopteri > Beryciformes > Berycidae > Centroberyx > Centroberyx gerrardi. The sequence continues at coordinate 14,644,725 of NC_136018.1, forward strand.
TGCGTTTATATCATGTTTCAAAAATGTGCAATAAACAAAAAGAGCCTAAATTAACCACTTAACTTCCAAAATCACTCACCTAGGCCAGATCCAAGTGCAGCCGCAGTTCCAGGGTCTAGCTGGAACGGGTTAATCATCATCTGGGTTTCTGGGCCACCAGCGCCGGCCGGGTTCTCCAGCTTGACGCCTGCCAGGCCCATGTTCTGGGCCAAGTAGTACTGGTAGAGCTCTGCCTCGGCCGGGGCCAGGCCCAGATGGAGGCTGTGTTGGATCTGCTTCATGTTCTGCTGCAACAGCATCATGTTGTGCATGTGTTTCTCACTGGTCATGTGGATTCGCAGGTTCCGTGCCACGTTGGTCTCATAGTCACACACCTTTTGGAAGCAAGGAGGGAGGAATTAAGGGGAATAAAGCCAAAACGCATTTGCCACAATGATTGGCCAGCAGAAAAAGTTCTTTGACAGCATTTGACTTCTAATATGTTTAAAATCATCATCATCAAGGCATTTTATTATAATTCAAATTAGAAAACAAATATCTGAAGTGCATTTTACAGTCACAAAACACTTTACATGGGCAATGACAATAATATAAAAAAGCAAGCACTGATTTTGTAATCTTAATAGTCGTAAAACCAAAGAATATCAAGGATGGCAATATTGTGCTTGTGTTGACGAATTAATGTTCGTTTTCCACAGTGCTTTCAGATCATGCTAGAATGTGTGAGAAATTCTGTTTTATATTGACCAGAGGTCAGATGATGGAAACAAGAAAAATAATAGACACAGTGACGCAGAGGGAAATAACTGGCCCATTGTGGTGACAGTGCAACAAGCAAATTGGTATGTTGCTACCACAGGGCCACAATGATGCTCTGTTTGTTTCATTACCTCACAGCGCCAAGTGGGCTTCTGCTTGGGCTTGGACGGCGAGGGTGCACCACAGCCTCCACCAAGACTGGCACTGGGCACAGGGTTGGCATGGTTGTGGTTGTGGTTGTACTGGACCTCAGTGCCACCGTTCTGGAGTGTCTGTACGTTGTTCAGATGCTTGTCCGACTGCATATGGATGCTCAGGTTGCCCTTGGTGGTGGTTGAGTAGTTGCACACCTAGAGAGCAGAATGCAGAGGGTATTGATTTATTGATTTATAAATATAAATATACACTATATTTATAATATAGAGTAGTTGACATATATATTTTGCTATTATAATATAGGTATATAGTAAATTATTTTGAATTAAAATACACATTTTCTTAAGTTGTCCACATCATGGAATTTTATTTACCTTAAAGCCATGGTAGGTAAATTAGAAGAACAACAGGAAGACGGATGCACTTAACACCCCTGTTCCCTCCCTACCCTTCAATTGGTCAGATGCCTGAGCCAAAAATTTTACTTTGAAAGCAAATAGCAGAGCAATGGCATTATCAATATTGCCAAGACTCTGACATATTATTTTATTCATTTATGTTCACCTGGGGATTCATTTAGGAAAAATCTACTTATAAAACCTTCCTACAGCAGCTTTAAAAAGTGTGTTAAAAATAAAGAAATTGCCTTAATTGTAAATGTCTGAGAAAGAGTGGCATTTTTATTCTTTTCAAATGTGTGACAAGAAATATGAATGCAGGCATCGACACAGAAAATGTTACAAGAAGAAAAACAAGAATCAAGATGGAAAATGAGATGGACAGACCTCACAGCGGAAGGGCTTGTATCCACAGGTGTAGCTCTCGCCTCTGGCTAAACGTGGGTGAGGCTGGCCTGTGCGGCAGTACACACATGATCCACCAGACTCTGGGTGTTTCTCCTTCATGTGGGCATCCAGCGTCTGCTGGTACTTGTAGTGCCAGTTACACTTGGGACACTTCAGCGTCTTGCAGGAGTTCCGCGAGTGCATCATGGTCATATGTCCTCCCAGGGACCGCGAGGATCCCAGGACGGTGTCACATTTGGGGCACTCAACCCCACTGCCTGGGGACCCTTCACCTGGACCTGGAGTACCGGGTGTCCCTGGGGTTCCAGGTGTACCAGGGTTTCCTGTGTGTTGGTGCAGAGGCCCAGGACTCTCATCGTCTCTGCGCAACATCATCATGTCAAGGGGGTGGGAAGAGGGCGAGGACCCATCCCGGCCTGCCAGGGCTTCGATGGTTGAGTCGTTGCTGCTCTCCCGCTCTCTGGCAGCTGCCAGGGCAGTGGACAAACGGGCCTTCTCCATCTCCAGCTCCTCACACACAGACAGGGAGGAAGAGGAGGTGGGTGCAGGGCCTTTGCTGTCGCTGTTGTACTTCAGCACGCTGTTGGACAGGGGGGAAATGCTTTGGTTTAAGAGAGGGAAATCTTTGCTACTGGTGCTGTCGGCCTGCTGGCCTGTCATTGCCATGGTCATGGTCATGGCCTGCTCCTCCTCCTCATCTGCCTCCATTTCTACTCCTCCTCCATTGGAGTAAGCGTCCTCATCCTGCTCCGGACTCTCTCCTCCCATCGCACCGGGCTCCCGCTTGATGGGCGGGTACTGGCTCAGGTCCGGCCCGTTGGGTTGCAAAGTGCGTGTGTCCCTAACGTGGCCCTTGCAGTCACTATCAGAGTCCCGGCCCTCCAGGTTGCCACCAGCGGCAGCAGCAGCAGAACTCCTGCCAGGGGTTCTGTGGGCACCAGCCCCTCCCCCGAGGTTTGGGTTGGTCTCGGCCTTTGGCATGGGTTGGGTTCTGGGGGTTTGGTCATTGGAGGAGCTGCTGGCGCTGCCCTTCAGGAAGGCAAAGCCTGCCTGGAGGGAATCGGCATTCTCCCCACTACTGTGGAAAGCATTCCACAAGCCGCGGAGCCCCGCGTCTGGCCCTAGGAAGTTGGCAGGCGTGGGAAAGTGGGGTAGCACAGAGTTGGGGGATTTTTTTGGTTCCAGAAAGCTTATAAGAGGTTCTTTGTCCTTGCCGATGCCCTGGATGATGGCGGAGACGTGCTTGTTGCTCAGCAGCTTCTGCTCCTGCTCGTTCAGGGTCATACGGTGGTCGTGGACAGCGTGCGTCACGAAAGAGCGGCTGTAGCCAAACGACAGCTTGCACAGGAAACACATCAGCACAGGCTTCCGCCGCCCATCGGCCACGCAGCCCTCAAACTTGGACAAGTCCACATTGTTGGGGACATCTTTGGACACACAGGAGTTTTTGGCTGCGCCATCCGCCTTCAGATAGTCTTTGTCATTCTTGTGGCGGAGGTCGTAGACACGGAAACTGTGCAACACGGGACCGGCGCCCGCCAGCCCTCCAGTTGAGGTATTTGGGAAGGAGGGGTGGTCGGCCGCCAGGGATTTGTTCCCCAGGGATGAGGCGATGTGGAAGGTGTTGATGATCTGGGGGTAGAAGGACATGGGTGCAACGGGCTGCTCCAACCGCTCCCCCAGGGGGCTCAGGCCACTCTGACCACTGCTGGCCTGGGCATTGGGGAAGGTTTGGGGGGACAGTAGGCCCCTGTATTGGAGAGGCCCAGAGTGCCCCCCCTGGCTGCCACGCTGCTCTTTGGAGTCCTCCAGGATGAAAGCAGAGCCATCGGGCTGGTAGACGATCTCGCCGCACAGGTTCTCCACATCGCTCTCCTCTTCCATCTCCATCTCGCTGTTCATATCCCCCACTTCCGCAGCACCCCCCTCGCCTTCACTCTCCTCACCTACCACCCCTTCGACCTCCTCCCCATCCTCCTCGAGACCTCCCGCGGTAGGCAGGCGGGCGTTGGGGCAGTGGTGCTCCATGTATTTCTGTAAACTGGAGAAGGAGCTAGAACATTCGTTGCAGGGGATCTCCTTCGCCGGTGCCACAGGAGATGTGGCGGGGGCAGAACAGTCTGAACCCAAAGCCGCTCCTCCTCCTACTCCTGGTAAAGTCCCGGTAACACTTCCGTTGTTCCCGGTAGTAAAGCTTTCTCTCCGACACTGTTCAGTCACAGGGCCGGTGGTTGCACTAACAGTGGTGGGGGTAGCAGTGGACCTCAGCGGGCTCACAGCGGGCTCTCCAAGGCCATTCTCGGGCTCTCCAATGACGGCGACGACAGGCGACGATCGGTTGTTGTTGTTGGCGTTGTTGCTGTTGGCGACACTGGTCTCCATGGCGACGACGGAGTTGTCCTCAGCAGCAGCGTCCAGCTTCTGGCCACCATGTTCCTGCTGCCGTGACGACACCATAGGGGGAGAGTCACAAGTTGCCATGACGACCACTACATAGGGATCTCATCTCATCCAGCCTAACAGGGACCTGAGTGAGAGAAGGAGAGGGAAAAAGAAGGGGACAGAAAAGAGATCTGGTAAATGGTGCTGAACAACAAATATTTGGTTAGTTAATCCTGAAGCTTTTTTAAACTTACTCCTAGCTAACTCCTCACTTACTCACAACCCACATTCAACTCTCATACCAGTGGTGTTGTCTTACAAACCAAAAATTCCTGAGCTGTAACTTTAATACAATCAAATAACACAAGACTATTATCTACCTTTCTGTGTCTGTTTGTAATCGCCTACCACTGAGAGATAAGAAGATTGTTAAGCAGCTAGCACCATGACAACTTTTGAAAAGAGGAGAAATCCAATATTAACTGGTAGGAAAGCTCCCACTTGGATCTTTGTCTTAAAGCTGACAGACTCAGATTGTTTGCCACCCCCACAGAAGAAAAAACTCATCCTCGGACAAAAAGTCTCTAAGTCTCTCAGTGACCCCAGGGACCAGATCTTGGAAACAGGGGGAAGGAGGTATAAATGAATGAGGCTGATCCCATGGCAGCCAGGACTAGGAAAGTTTATAGGAATAACCCAACTGTTTGGTAAATAGGCTCTGATCAGCTTACCACAGTGAAAGAGAGGAAGCAGTTTCACCTCTGTTGTGCCCTGTATTTGTTAATTTCACTACAGTATATGCTAATGGAAAGTTCACAGACTGTGCATGATTTGTGGACAGTACAAGCTGGCTTTGCATCATACCAGTGCACCAAGTTTATCAAACAGCTGATTTGCAAAAACGTCAGTGTCTTCCTTTAAGAGGAAAAGCGGATTGGAGTTGGAGGAGTCTTTAATCAGTGGCTAAATCTGCCTTGGCCTGTTCTTCCCAGTCAGGAGTTGCTAATTAAGCACCAATTATCTTATTAATGTCCTGAAGGTGTGACTTAGACTGTCTGTGAGGACACGGAAAGTAAGACACTGTATATCGTCATGCTGCTGAGTGTGTGTCTATACTTGGCCTTGTGGAAAGGTATGACACTTCCAGTTTCCAAATTTCGTACACGAGACAGGGTGCAGACTCGGGGATAAACCCAGGAAGTTAATGAATGTTAGCATCCAGAACAATGCGTACATTTCAAATGCCTTTTAATGCAGCAGCAATTACAAACAAACAGGAATGAGAAAGAGAGCGGGAGAGAGAGAGAGAGAGAGAGAGAGAGAGAGAGAGAGCTTCCATGAGGAATGATGTTTGGAATACCAGTGAGATGTTATCAATCCTGGGCTGCTGCCCATCTCTCAACCCCTCACTACTTCAATCTCTTGGCTTCTCACTACAAGGCACAAATGCAAAGGCACACACATACAAACACACACACACACACAATGCAGAAAATTCTCCGAAGCTCACAAACACACACAGCGCCCTGCAATCATTTCATTTTGCAGTCAAAGGGCCGTTTCCCATCACCTGAAGAGAAGAAGGATTGAGACAAAAGGCTAAGAGGAGAAAGAAAGAAAAGGAGAGGGAAAGCAGGAGGAATTGAGGCTTCATGGCTACTTGTTCTTCTTCATAAGAATTTTTTTGTGCTTACCGAAATGTAACAAAACGAGGACTGGTTGTGCACGCCACTGTCTTTTCACTTGATACAGTACCAGCGCCTTTCAGATGCTCGCGTGTAAATGAGCTGGCATTAGGAGAAAGCTTTAAAGAGCCATGTTAACCTTTAACCCTATCCACCTGCTGCTTAATTCTCCCTCTCTTTCTCTACACTCCCTCTCCCTCACGACAAAGCTACAAAGCAATTAGAGGATTAATCTGCAACAATCCAGGGCTAAACAAAGCCAGTGGGAGGGACAGTAAAAGCGTGAGGAATGAAATCAAACGTGTGTGTGAGTATGTTTGTGTGTGTGTGTGTGTGTGTGTGTGCACGCGCTATAATCAAGTCTAATCTGACATATCCCGGAGATGATTCCATGGGGACTAGTGATAGATTAAAAGAGAGAAATTATGTTCTCTCTCTCTCTTTCTCTCTCTCTCTATTCATGAGATTAAAGAGAAAAAACAAACTACAAGGAGCAGAAAATGAATTTTTGTGATTATCAGTAAAGCATGGATGTGGCAAAAGGTGGGAGGCAGATGTGTGAAATGGACATGATAAAAATGTCTCTAGGATTTTGAGCATATGCACTGTCCCACATGTGCAGATAAGGCCCAGGTCAAGTAGTATCTGCAAATACTTTCTACTTTTGACATTTTTCATTTTGTTTTAGCCCACCTAAGTGCTAAATCTGTAGTGTTTACCACACAGGACAGAATGCAGTACAGCAATGGCTGACAGAAAATGCAGACCATCATGTAAAAGTCTGTTCAATATACATTTATATTTCATGACACTATCTGAATTGTCCTGATGCAGTAAGCTCCACCCAACTGGTACACCAAGAAGGTAAAAAACACTATGATTTATATGGAAGTGGTATTTGACGTAAGGCACGGATGCTGGAAACAACTCTTTCGGTCTTCACACACACATACACAAACACACACACACCTGTCTACAAGTTAACTCACGCTTGTAATTGCAAGGAAATTAGCACCAATTAGTTTTGCATTCTAAACAAGGAGGAAGGAGTTGAAACAGGCAAAATATGTTATGCCACAAGAATGCATGGCGCCAACATACACACACTCACACAAACACACACACTGCCTGCCTGCATATTGACCTAGATGTTACAGTGACTCTTAAAGATTTTTCACTCCTGCGTTTATTTATACATTTGAAAAATCACAGGTTGGGCCAGAGAGATAGCTGTGTCGCTTGTGTGTGTGTGTGTGTGTGTGTGTGTTTCTGATTTTTTTTCTATGTCTAAAAATGTGTTTCCTCCACAGTTTCATGACACTACCTGACTCATAACAAGAAAACAAAATATATCTGACAGTGTGGAAAAAAAAAATAATACACCAAAGGCCTTTCTACATGCACTCAACTCACGACTCATTCGGCTTTCTGCCCATAAATTATCCATTACGCTCACCGAACACCAAAACAATAGGCCCGTGCTACCTATTCCTGCAGTCAACCATTTACATTTTTTTCCACCAGTGTCCCTCTTACCAAGGCTTGTGTAAAATGTGATTGAGGGAAAAGCTGTTCAGAAGCAGGAGGTTTGAGAGCTAATGCGACACATGCGACAGGATTTACTACTTGTCACCGGTGTCATTTCACTGCTTATTTCATTGGGGAGCAACCCCCTTTGAATTGTAGCTCGGACATAAAACACTGCGGTTTATGAATTATGCATCTCCTAACACTTTAAGTACGGAATTATGTCTTACGGATAAGCCAATGTGTTAAGCACTTGGCACTGACATATCACCCCTGATGCTAACAGGCTAGCAGCTGTTTACATGTGCACTGCAAGCTAACGATAGTGTAACGTCACATGGTCCGTTATCGGACACAATTTTAGCTAGCTGTGTCGAGATTTGAGCCTTTCCAATAGACCTATCGTTTTTTTCAGTAGAACCACAAACAAAACACTGATAAACAATGTCAAAGTAGTCCTACAAATACGTAGCTATTGTTTGCCAGGTTGCGACTAAATGCTTAATGCTGGTTGTTGTTTTGGCCTTTTCCTTTCTTCCACAACTATTTGTTGAAAATAAGGTGACCTAGCACTGCCAAGTGAAACGAGGCTTGGGAGCCATGAAAACACAAAACGCTAGTAAAACACAACAGTGAACACAAATTGCTCGTCCAGTGATATCGTCCAGATCAAATTGACTTTGTACTCTGAAATATGTATCGATACAAAAATTGGGATATGCATTAGTAAACTTGTTTGAATACTGTGGACTGTTAGATGATGTTAGATGGTGACATATCCAATAGTGGGTGTTTAGTTGCTAGCTGCCCCATAATGGACACATTTAGATTAACAGACTTTCTGTGAGCAGAGTGAATTTCCTAGTGCATGAATATGCTAGGCTCTAAATATTCGTGACTTGTGGGGGATGCAGCTGGGCGTGCGCCTACATTCATGGTGTCTCTCCTGCGCTGCGATTCAAAAGTAAAGTCGGACATGTCCTCTGCTCTAAGAACACCTCTCTGGATGTCAGATCTTTTTAAAAATGCTGAAGCCTTGGCCCTTAACTTTGCCGATCTTCTCTCATGAAAGAGCAATGTGGTGCAATGCGGCCTGGTGCAAGCGTTTGAAGTAATCCTAATCCATTTAGCATGCGTTAGTTTAGCAGTGAGGTTAACACAGGATGTCAGTGATAGCTGGACACAGGAGTCATGAGACGTCTGGCCTTGCCATCGAGTGAATTCAACATTTTCACTCCCACCTCTCTTCAGCTCCAAAAAAAAAAAATCATCAAAATAATTATTTAGTTTTTGGATACTAAAATCTTTAGACTTGCAGATCTTAAGTTTGGTAAGGCGCAAGCTAAAAAAGCTGATTACAAGTCATTTTGCCTCGAAAATAAATAGGCGTAAATTATTTGCTTTCCTTCTTTTTGTTTTGCTTTATTCCCCAAGCTTCACACCTTTCAGAGCAGTAGTGCCCACTAGTTGTTTTTTTTTAGGTGGATCATGTTACTGCTGTGCTCAGTAACCTTCTTCTCTCTCTTCCCCACTGGCTTCCTCCGCTCTGCTAACCAACCAGACTCCTTTCCTTTCATTTGAGAGAGAGCGAGAAAGAGAGACATGAAGAGAGAGAGAGAGAGAGAGAGAGAGAGAGAGAGAGAGACTAACAATGAAGCGCAGGTTTTTCCACTCTGCAGAAACAGTTCCCTTCTTTTCACAGAAGAACAAAAGAGATGGCCTCGGCCGCTCCTACCTCTGTTTTTTAATTAAGCATGTCCCCTTGCTTTCACACACGCGTGCACGGACACACGCACTCACACACACACACGTACACACACACACACACACACACACACACACACACACACACACACACACCAAGGTGATTAAAGTGGCAGATCAGATCCAATGAGAGGCAAATAATAGCCCCAGAATGCCTGCTTTGGACACTGCTAGTTCTGATGGGAGAAAGGGGCTAAGAGACTCCTTGGCCTATTGTTTTCTCCCCCCCTCCCTCACTCTGTCTCTCCCTCCCTCTCTCTCTCTCTTTCTCTCTCTATCCCTCCATCTGCTTTTCAGTAGCTCCGAGAGAGAGAGAGAGGGAGAGAGAGAGAGAGCGTCTAAAGCAGGGGATTTCTCCACACGTTCTTTCCACCCCCTCGTTCTTTATTTCATTCTCTCTCTCCCTCCCTCCCTCTCTCTGACTCAGGTTATTCTTAAAGCACGTCCAGTTTGGATGGGAGTTGGACACTATAGCCTAGAGGAAGTCAGATAGAGAGCATTATCATCGTCAGAGCCAAGGCTGGGATTATAGTGTGACACACGCACAGCCTGAATTTGCAGCGGACTGGTCAGTTTGTTTTACCATACAAAGTGGGATAACACATGGTGACAGGACTTCAATTTTGAATTTTTTTGTAATAGAAATGACAAAAGCGTTACATGAACACCTAATGGAAGCTACCTCACGGATTGAATTAGAAGTCATGAAGGTCCATATAGATTTGTGAAGCTCTTCTTCAGTTGTTATGAACGTGTTAGAATCAAGCTGATGCCAAGTGTTACCCACAGTGAATACTGCATGTCCTCTGTGCATATGTGAAGAGTTTCAGTCCAAAATGTAATATATCCATTTTGGTAACATCTTGCTCCCTGATCATCACTAAAACTTCAGAAAGGCAACTAATTCTATCCTCAAAAATGTAGCTATTTTGTAGCAAAGGTCTTAGGATGACTCATAAGTTTAAAACAGTAACCCATAATGTGCTTTACTTTCATGACAACAATCGTTTTTTAAGAACAGACTGACTTTTCAAATGGCGGATATCTCATTTTGGAACAAAACTCTCAAGTGTTGCCTAAGGTACTAGGCTCCTGTGCTATCCTGGTGATGTCAGCGTCTCCTGTGTTTTTTTCCTCCTGTCTGGCTATCAAGCATTAGCCAGAGTTGCAGCCAGTTAAAGGCCAAACCTATAATTGCAGTGTCGCCACACTACTGGCTTTGTTTACACAAGGATCTATTGGGTTCATGTTCTTCCCCGCTATTGTCCAACCATCTGATGCGAGGACAGACAGCGTTGTTAATATTGTGGTTAATATTTGTCATGTCTGTAAACATTGGAATAAAACAGATGTGTATTTTTGGATAGGATCATCTAAGTTCTAAAATGGTTAACTCTTCGAGGACATAATGTGAATACAGCTAATAGTTGGTCAAATGAAATCCAGATTGTGTCTTTTAAAGTGAATCACGAAAGCTGGCAAAGTCAAGCGACAAAGTCAGAAGACAGCGTGAGACTATGGGTGTGTGCCCATTCCCCGAGGTCTCCAAGAAGGTCATCCCTCTCTCGGCATGTGGCCCCTCAGCCTAACACCAAATCTTCTATCAAAATGTCACCAAGCGTTAGCCAAAGACAAAGGCGAAGGGCGCCGTGAAAGCCCCAGCATCCATCTCCCACTGTCAGTGCCGTGAATAGGCCTCCTCAGGTCTAATTAGACCTGTTTATTTGTTGCCATGCAGAAACGGAGGGATGAAAAACGGAGGGGATGAAGGAGGAGGGGAATTATCTCCTTCTTCACAATGCGAGAGGAGCTTTGGCTGCCATCAAAGAGCGCAGATGGGTGTGTGCGCGCACACATACACACACATGCACGCAATCACAGAAGAGGGCTTAATGCTCTCTGTTTAAAGTCTTAAAAGAAAGGACAGAGGGAGAAAATTGCAAAAGGATGAGGGGGGGAGGGCTTTTGCGTGACCAAGTGTTTTTGTCTTCTTTACTTCTGAACCTCACAAAGGGTTTTCATGCAGCCCTTGTTTGTTGCCTAGAGGTGTAATATTAGACGCTAGATGCAGTAGCTCTCCCCAACGCCCCCCCCACACCCTTTTCTGTCTGCCTGTCCTCTCCCCTGCGTCTCCCTCGCGAGCAAAGGCCTTCATTACCAAAAGACACCTTATCATTATTGCAAGGCGCGGCCCAGACACCTAAAGCAAGCACCACTCCATTTAGCACAGGAATCTTGTTCGACAAATTACCTTCTCCGCAAAAATGCCTTTTAGCGAATCAAAATCAAAATTACGCCTACACTAGCAATGATCTTGGATTGGAGAAGAGGGGGAAAAAGAATGGAGAGAGAGGTTTAGAAGAGGAGGGGGAGAGAGAATAAAGAGGAGAAATGGAGAGGACGGAAGTGGTGGAGGATTTTTTATTTTCCTAGAACAGGTATGCGAGTTCCATCCCTGAGGTTGATGACAAGTAAATTGGTCTCATTGGTTGCTCAGGTAACATTACACCCAACTGCCCCCAGGTCCGTACCTGATATTTCATTGTTAGAGAAAAATACCTGGGTAACATGGGAGATATCGAGCGACATGTGAGAAGAGAGCGTCATAAGAAACAAAAATAGTCAAGTATGCAAATCCAAACTTCTTGACCAGGTGTTAGACACAAAGTCCAGGACAAGAAGGAAAGCTAATATACCCACTGGTTGAAACTTTGCAAGAAGTGAACCACAAAGGGGGCAGGTTTTTTTTTTCTTCTCTCAGAACTAACAAGATAATCATATCACTCAAGCTCAGGATGGGTCCCAAAATCTGATCTAGGATCAGATTACACCGGCCCCTATCCCAACTTTAACCATTAAGAGGTGAAAACATCTCTCATGCCCTCCAGTCACTGCTGAGAGGCAACCATCCCTAAGACTATAGGATTTCTTACTGAGGTGAGACATTAACTGTTTAGATCCCAGTTAAACTTCATTTCCATTAAGCAGTCTTCCATTAAAAGCCTTCGAAAAGATAAGAAAAAACTGGATGTGTATACCAGTTCAGTGTCAGTGTTTATCCGCTGATTGTGAAGCTTCATATAGACAAAGTTTAAAGGATTAAAGACAACTTTGACTAGATTTAAGATTTTTACAAATGGACTATGGGCTTACACAGTCCAGTCTAAATATATGCACAAGTCTCTCCCCTTTGAAGAGGCAATGTTTCAAACTAAACTCAAACTGAAACATGAAAATAAACAGTCAGACACTGCTGGGTCGCAGCCACCACTTACTGCCCTTGCTAAAGATTTTTCCAGCATCAAAGGCAAAGCCAATCTACATAGCTAATGCCTTCACTTTTTTCCTCCCCTTCCTCGAACTCAAAACAGCAAAGACCAAGGGGAGCGAAGAAAAAAAAAAGTGGGGATTTTTCTTTTGCCGGCAATCTGGAAACACTCTCTAGTTAATTAGGGTTGATTGGAAATGAACCGCACAAACAAAGGGCAGCCTATGCCCTGACTATTATGACTGTGCACACACACACACACACACACACACACACACACACACGCATGCGCACACACACGCGCACAGAGACGGGGTACTCTAACCACCTTAGAAGCTCCTGCTGGTTGAAGCTCCAGTCTCTAGACGCTCCCTCTCTCTCCCTTATCCCCCCCCACCCTCCCTCCAACACCCCCACCCTCCCTCCAACACCACCACCCTCCCACCCCCAGATTAAGGGAGTGCACCGCCAAAGAATGTGTGACGACCTCCACTGCCACGGAGCAAAACTTCCAGCCCCTGACGCCACAAAAGGCAAGAAGGTAATTAAGTTTGAAAGAATAGAAGCACTGCCACAAACAATGCGCCAGTGTCCATGGGGAGGGACGGGTGGGGGGGTGGGGGGGTTGGAGGAGGAGGGGTGTGTGGGTGGGGTGGGGGGGTGGGGGGGGGGTGGATGGAGGGAGCGAGGCAGAAAACCCATTAACATTCACTGGCCGGGTGAGAGAGAGAGGAAGGAGGGCAAAGGGGAACTGTGGATGGCATTCTCCCTCTCTCTCTGTCTCTCTCGCTGTTTTTCTCTGTCTTTCTCTCACGCAGCACGACTGTCTGTTCGTTCTTTTTATCTTTTATCTCTCGTCCTTTTTTTTTTTTTGCTTTTAGTCGCCCTCACATCTGGTTTGGACCACCCCCCCCCACACACACACACACTACCACCACTACACCCCAATAGCTCTCCAATGCTCTCTTCTTTGCCACTTTCTCTATTCCTCGCTGTCTATGGCTACGTGTTGAGTGCCCCCCCCCCCCCCCCCAAAAAAAAAAAAAAACACACACTTTCACATACACATTCACAGACACACAGAGATGCACAGGTAGACACACACCCTATCTTTCATCGTGTTCCCACTGCAGTCCTTGATTGTCTGTTTTGCAAGGCTAAGTGCTACACTTTGCATACGCTGAAGCTTGAGGACAGGACTAACGAACAGTGACACACATATCCTTCTGCCTCACCACCTGAGAGTGCTAAGGGCTAACTAGATTACCACCCACACATGTACACATATATAGACACACACACGCACAAACAATCTTGCACACACACAGACTTGCCATGTACAAACACTAAACATACACAGGGAGCTTTCATCTTTTTGCCACATCTCTAGCAAAGCAGTTAAACTCAATTAGCAAAGAATGTAATGTTATTTACAGACTCCCAAGCAACTCATAACACACACACACACACACACTCACACACACACACACACAGTATAAGCAAACTGTCCCTCTCCCACGTGGTTGGAGTTAAGAAAGAAGTATTCATTGCTCATGCATGCGTGTGTGTCAGTGTGTGAGTGTGTGTGTGTGTGTGTGTGTCTGTGCATGTGCGTTCGGACAGTGGAAAGATCATGAGACACATTTACGTCAGATGAGTGAATCAGACAAACCACCACTAATTTCAATGAGGGGCTCCTTTGAAGAAAGACAAAGCGAGTGATAGAGAAGCGGAAAGTAAGGGAGAGGCAGAGCAACAGAGAGACACTGATAGGTAAGATAGCAAGAGATAATTAAGCAAAAGCAAATGACCTTGTAAGCAAACGTGTGTGTGCGCATGTGCCTGCACATCTACTGTGCATATCTCTCTGTACGCAGTTGAGGAAAGCAAGTCACTAACTAATTGTGGCTTTGCAGCGCTATGTGTTTAGTAATCTGCCTCTCTTTGTCTCTGCATCTCACCAGAGAGACATGGATTAGTGCTAAAATGATGACTGCTTAATCCTTGATTTGCCTGTGCTAAATAAATATTAATCTAGTCTGCTCATCATGCTCTTGTAAGGTACAACATATACAATATGAAAGGGCTTAGCCGTTACATAAATCACGGCCTTAGCTTTTGGATGAGGCAAAAGCATGAGGGCACACACATACACACACACGCACACCTCCTGACTGCAATAAAATAGCAAGTTGAGGGGGGTGGCAGGGTGGGATTATTTGCCAAGTGAAATTAATAATCCTGCTAAATACAAAGCCTGAAAAAATCTGGTCTCTGAAATGCATGTTTTCTCTTGGGGTGTGTAGATGCACACAATTATATACCAGCCCAGGAAAGAAATAACAAATATCACTCATTTGTGTTGTTTCAAACCCCTCTCTATCTTTCAGTCTCCCTCTCACCAGGGTTGTTTGGCAAGACATACTGCTGGGAACATGCAAAATGAAAGCTACCATTGCTGGACACACACACACACACACACACACACCCTTAAACTGACAAGGCTGTGGTAGTGCAGCGCAGAAGAGGTTAAGCAAACACTGTCCACGTCAGTCAAGGATAGCACACACTCAGACAGACACAGAGAGCAGTCTCTGACGCAGATATTTCACATCCACCTGGCAAATATAAACGACTGGTTATACTGTATCAACTAGCCTACCACGAGCCTCATATTCACTGCTTATTTTATGCTAAAATAACTGCAGCGGTTGTGAAACTTGTATTTGTTACTTATTTTAACAAGCATACTACTACTTAAAATACTTTCCTCATCAAAGGCACAGCACTGTGAAACTCAATACATTAAGTATTTTTCCAACACTAAAATCAGTTTTGCAACAGCTGCAAATGGACAGAGATAACAGCGGCCCTCCTGTTACATTGAAACCTAATGTTAAGCATTAGAATCTAATGTTGTGTCCACACTGCTAGCAACTCAGGCTACTTGTTGCCAGAAGTCCATTCCTTTTCTAGGAAAGGATAAAAAAATGTTTGACAACTGAATCCACTGGCTGCCCTATTTGGTCAAAGATATCCATAAGCATCCAATCACATGCTAGCCATGCAATATGTCCCGCCTATTACCACAACACCATTGGTGGTGCAGCTAGCAATCAGTTAGCACAAATGAGCCAATAGACTGTACTACAGCGATGTGGTTGCTAGCTGTCTGAACTGCTGGGTATTGCTCTATTATAGTCTCAGTAAGCAGGTAGGGACACCTTGTCTCTCCTCTGTGTCTAAGTCAGTTAATTTATGCCTGCCTAACCCCATACTTAGCTTTCCAATTACATTGTCATACACACTGTGCCTATGTTGTACTTGTCCTACCCTTTATTCGTGTCTGAATGGATGGCAATTTCTGTCACAGAACTATATAAAAGGCAACAAAAGCAGGCTTTTCTAGCAGTTTTTTAGTACATGAGGAAAGGAAGAGAAGAGAAGAGAAGAGAAGAGCAGAGAAGAGAAGAGAAGGACATCTGCTTTTAAGGTTAACAGCAAAGACGCAGAGACACCTTGCTAATTGTAGAGCCATTTCTCGGACACGGCGACCAACCTTCCAGTTCTTTTCCAGGGGTAACAATAAAGTTTAAAGTTCAAACCCCCACTGGTTTCTAAAGACGGTACTCGGCGGGACCCTAGCCCTGTTATTATCTTCATAAACATAATCATAGGGCAGGTAGTCCTGACTGACGCCACAAGCTATGTGCCCCTCACTAAAACATCTCCCAAGCACTTCTCTGACACGCCACAAAAAGGCCATTAATGTGTCGAGCATTTCAACAGGAAAAATGTGCAGGCTTTGCATAAGAAAATGCATGCACAAACACACATGCGTGCACAGAGATGGATGCATGCATACAGGCATGTGTGGAAAAATACACAAAACACACAAATGCACACATACCTTATGGCTTTCCAAGAGCTCGAATACTCGTGACAGGTCTAATTTCTGGACCCAGGGAATTACTAATTAACTTAAGCTTTTGGCTCTCTATTTAATTAGAGAGGTCTCCAAATGAACTTTAGACCAAAGCCATTTGCTTTTTAAACAAACCCCCTTTTCCTGACAGCTGTTGTGAGTTTGCCCTCTTCTCACAAAAACCACAAGGAAAGCACAGTTGTTATTTATGCCATCATGGGCTCTTTTCTGGTTACCGTGGGAGGGAAGAAAGAGAATGGGGGGAGGAGAGAAAAAAAATGAGCGCTCCAGTTGAAAAGTGTATGTTTTAATTGGATTTCACTACAAACAAACAACTGTCAGACGTAATTAGCGTGGTTTTAGATTAGCACCGCAATATTCCTTTATCAAATAAACACCATGTCACGCAAATCCAGGGCCAGCCCGCTGAGAGGGAACCGAGATGAAATGGACCCATTACCTTCCCATTCGCTGTAGGAAATCACCGCTATTAGACATAAGTGACACAATAACATATTGAAAGCTAACATGTATTTTGGAAGAGAAACGCATCGCTGAAAAATGGGCTAATGTGATATGGTAACTTCTTACTGTGGTTACTGTTGAATTATCAACATGAAATGAAGGGTTGTGTCTGTAAATGTGTGTGTGTGTGTGTGTGTGTGTGTGTGTGTTGCCCTTAAAGTGACAGCCAGGGGACCGTGGAGGTCAATGACAAGGCAGCTGAGGACTAGAGTCAGCAATCTCTCTCTCTCTCGCTCTCTCTCTTGCTCTCTCTCTAAAACACACACACGCACACACACACACACACACACACACACTTTATGTTCACCGCAAAGCAAAGGCACACTCAAAACACATCTTCAACAATCACAGCTATTTTTTTCTATTATTGATAAAACAGAATAAGTTGAAAAGCACAGCCAGTCACTCCGCATGCACTGGCTTCTCAACATAATCTCTGGCTTTTCTTGTAAAATATTCCAGCAGTGTCTGAGCTCGAGTGCCTCCGACAAGCCAAAAAGAACACAGGACAATCCATCACCACATCATGACACTTGTTTAGGTATTGTGTTAAAGAAAAAGTCCATTCTTCAGCCATACTTTGTTTTTTTCCTCCAAGGCCTTCCTATATCTGCTCATCTAGCCTCGGATGAAACACGGCAAAACTCCCCTCTTTATTTAGTCTAGGGGCAGAGAGCTGATACATCAGTGAAACCGCTGACAAAACTGGCCCCGTTAATACCTACAATTTCATACACAGGAACATTCCTCCGCCTGCTCTGCTCTTCCTCTTTACTGTCAGAAAAAAGGGCCTCTTATTATTTTTTTTCTTCTTTTTAAAAGCAAATAATTAAAGATTATTCCATGGCTGGTGCCAGGCCAGAAAAAAAAAAAAAAAAAAAAAAAAAAAAAAAAGGCCAGGGTATGAGAGGGATAGCGCTGGCTGAAGTCTCCTCGGAGGAGTTGTGGAGACACTTGCTTGCTTTCCTGTATTAGATCAGACGGAGGCCTACATTGGAAAAGGAAAGATCCCCATTCTCTCTTTTAATACGGTTCATATATCCCTGTAGTTACCCTAACCGGGACTGGGCATTATTCATATTTAGTGTGGCTGTGTGTGTGTGTGTGCATTCTCCACCTATACATCTAAAATATTTGTTTTTCATACCTTATCCCTGCACAACCCTTATGCCTCTCTTATACATCTTTCCAGGAATTGAAAGAAACCATCTTATTTTCAATCATGTATTTTTTTTTTTGAAATTGTATAAAAGCTTTCACAGGCCCTATAGAGTCATGGAACTTACCCAGTTCATAGACAATAATAATAATAATAACAATAATAATAATACTCAATAATAAAACAATAAATCTCAAGTTAGAAGGTCTTCATGCAACAAAAGCTAAATTCATCCTGGTAAATTCGTCTCATCTCTCATTACACTGTTTGTTTAAGCCCAGCAGTCATGCATAATTAATTAGCCACTTATTCCCTGACGAGGCCTGCCGATGGCCTTGATATCCAAACGATATTGCCGTCAGGAATACCACACGCCAATCATGTCACATATGAGATATACATGCATACACAGGCGCGTGCAGACGCAGACACACACGCAGCAACACACAATGAATAACACACCAAGTAGAGAGCAAAGGGTGACTTGAGTCTCATATTTATCTCCTCTACTGTCACTCTCTTCTCTTTATTGCCTTCTCTACTGCTCTCTCCCCCTCTTTCTCCATTTTTCCTTGAGGTTTTTAATGTGCATGATTCCTATGATTGGGCTCTCTGCCTCTTCAATCCCTGCCTTTGTCTTTGGCCAATGAGGAAGAGAACGTATCATTTGTCATGAGGCGTCTTGTGGTGCTTTAGTGTGTTTCCCCAATCCTGGAGAAACTTACTCATTCATCAGCTTTTTCTTTTTTTTTTTTCAAACCAGGAGCTCGTCTTTTCAAGCTCTGTTTGTATGAGATGGCCAGTAGCTATACAATATTATTTTTTTTTTATTGTGCCAGGTTTCTAAAAGACACGTTTATGAAAATACTTAAAAGAACAATCGATAAAATGCGGCATGGCAACCTTTTGTACTGTGCGCTACTCTGTTTAAAAGTGTAGCAGATACAAACCTTTCCTCCTTGCAATGTGGAGAGTACAAAAACAAAAGCCTGTTGAATGCTTTGTCAAATATGTAAGATGAGGACTTGAAGGCATTCACGTGGACCTGAAGGGCTGAGCAAGTGTCCTTCACAGTAACTGCTTTTTTTTTCTTATTTTTTTCTTTCTTCTTCTTTTTTTTTTTTCTGACAAACAGAAAAATGAGACAGAAAGAAACAGAGAGGGAACATGAGACAGAGACACGGAGACAGAGAAAGCAAAAGAGTGAGACAGCGTAAGAGAAAAGAGAGACAGAGGCCTCATTTTTTCACCAGCCCATCTTATTTGACCTAAACCTGAGAATCCCAGCCACCCCCAGGGCCCACAGGACCTCAGATCAAACACAAGGAGCCCTCGAACACACGGCCCCGATTGTTCTTTCCCCACCCTACGAAATCCCTCCCCCCCTTTCCACTTTGAAATGAAAAGAATAAACATATTATTCCAAATGAAATACCCAGACCCCTGTTTTTTCCATGGCTAATATCCTGTGCGAGATGGCTGATGCAAAATAGGCAGGAGAGCCTGAGAACGGGACGGAGCACAGAGGGAAGAGAAAAATCCCCCTCTTTCTATTTTCCCTAAAGAGACTGACGAAGGCCTGGCGAGAAGAGAGGGAGCGAGAGAGAGAGGGATAGAGAGAGAGAGAGAGAGAGAGAGAGAGGGAGGGTAACGCAATCCTGACTGGCGCGGGACCAACAGCAACAAAAACATTTAGATAACCGCGCTCAATAATGAACGATTTCAATGAGGACAAAAATTACATTTCCTACAGATAACATGCCCCCTTCCCATAACAGAGCCGGCGGAGCCTCGAAAACCACGTCACGCTCGACAGTGGTGCACCGGAGTATTGTGTTAGGGGAGGGTTGTAGTAACTTTATTAGTATCCTTTTACCCCGCCAGAGACAGTGCTTTACTGGTTGTAAGAAGATAGAGTTGGCAGAGCCGAGAGCGAGAGAAATATAGACCCTCTATGACAACTCGACTAGCTTCGCTGGAAGAGCAACAAATCACTCTCCAGCCGGCTCGGCCCGGGCTGTAACACTACCGGCAGCGCGGCTCGAGCGATTACCGATCCGCGGCGCGCGCTCACACTACAAGGGGCACACTCAAGACGACAACTCCGCGCAGACGGGAACCGAGCGATCGCCGCGACGCACTTGATCCTCGCAGGTGGCGCGGGTCACGCCGTCCCCACCTTCTCCCCATCCCACTCGGCACTCACTTCCTTTCATGTCCGAGTCTGTCAAGTTGCTCGGGGAAAGGGAAAGGGCATTAAAAAGAAAAAAAAAGAGGAGATACAGCGTGGAAAGGAGGCAGAGAAAGAGAGAGAGTCTTTGTCCTCCTCCACTCAGCTCCAGCACGTTTCCTCCTCGGCCCGGCCGCCATTAGCATATGAAAGGCGAGGGAAGGCGTGCAAAAGGTCACAGAAAGAGGATCCTGTCCAATGAGAGACAACAAAAACAGGCCACACCGGTCTTTGTGGCCGGCCATGTTCTCCGCCACCCCACCCCGCGCCCCTCCCTCGACCCTGGATCATTTCCATACACCAGATGCAATAGCAACGATGACGGTTGATCATAAATTACACACAAAGTCGAGCCGGGTCATATGGAAGTCACGGTGGCAATTTTGAGCTGCGTCGCCACCCTTCTGCCCCCCCCTTCCTTCCTTCCACCACCACCAACGCAGACATATATAGATACACATACGCTCTCTCACACACACACACATTCACATAAAACACACCTGCCCTTGCATTTCCACCATTCCCTCTACCTTGACAGTATCCCACAAAATCCTTCCCAAACATCTCAATAAAGGAAAATGTAAGAACAGCGTAGTTTGATTTGATCCACGAAAGCCGCTCCCTTCCTTCCATGTAAATGCTACCTGAGCCACATCCATCCACTTCATAATTGCACACTCCAGTGCTTTGGGGATGTTGTTTAGTATATATATGGAGGCTTAGGGAGCCTGGAGTTTACCAGTCTCCGCAGAAGCTCTATTATCATACATATTACCTCACGTGACAGCTTCCATCTGCAGGCATCCTAACAAACAGCCAAAAAAAAAAAACACCAGCTTGTTGTTCCGGGTCCTCCCAGAAAACACAGTCCTCTACCGGCAACAGAGGCCAGAGACACAGGGACTGGAGGGGAGAGAGAGGAGAGAGGGAGGGAGAGAGAGAGAAGAGGGGTAGAGCATTTCATCTCTCTTTCATCTCTGTCACCCAGTCAAGCGTTCAATGCCCCATTCAGCGCCTGCCCGGCATTATGCAAAATAATGCTAATCCCCTTTCCCGTGCTTTCACACTTGTATAAACCGCCGTTCCTGCCTCTGAAAAGCAATTATATCAGTTTACGTTCCTGTCAAAAAACAGGATTAGTGCGCAAGTACTAGTAGCACCAACTAGGCCCAATCTCCATCCACCTTTGGCTAGCGGGAAGCATAGAACATTAAATGTTTGTCGCCCCCCTCCACTCGCCAAAAAAAGTCCCGCCGCTCGGTCGGGGGTTGGCTTTAAAGATGCGTTGTAATTAGATAATTGGATGGTAGGAAAGGAGGGTTGAAAGGTTCAAAGGGAGAACTCCTTGTCCCCGCTATTTGGGCTCCAGCCTCCTCGTTGCCAGAATCGCAGTCTTGTACAATAATCAGAAACAAATTCAACTGTGTCGCTACACACAGCCATACCATTCTCACAGTCACAGCCTCGCTTCACAGTCGCCGGCGTGTTACACATGTGCACCTCACACACACACACACACACACACTCGCACACAGACAGACAGACACACACACCACACAGATGAACTGCTGTCATCCCCTCTGACACATTGCTGCCACATGCACACAAGCTTGTAAGTGCACACGCGCACGCACGCACACACACACACACACACACACGCGCACACACACCAGACAAGGAAGGATGGCAGAGTATTTTTGAATATGCAAATGCTCGTACAAGCGGAACGTGTGTAAACAGGAGTCATTGTGAGCTGGTTTAAGCCGGCCGGTCAGGCCTCTCGCTCTATCCCTCTCGTGTTTTTTGGGGAGGGGGATGCACACCCGCCCCGACTGACGACAGATCAGGGGACATTAGTCAGCACAATTAACCAGGTCGTCATGGAAACTAATGAAATTTGGCAAAGCGGCCAGCCGGAGACTTAAATGAGCTAGCTGGTTATGCACTAGCACGGGGGGCTGGCTGGCTGGCTGCTGGCTGGTTGCCTTACACACACCCATTATTCTCTTTTCTGCCGTGGCGGTACAATGGAGTCGCTTGTGTCTCGGCCGATACCCACCGGCGGTACAAGCTCACCGCCTGACAATTTGCATATGTTAATATAATTAAGTGCTAATTACACTAAAACTCGCATATTCACAAGCACCCTCCCCGGGAGCGACGGAGGGGCTTGATCCCGTTCCAAGTCTTTAACCCTCCTCCGCCTCTCGCTCAGTGTGTGTGAGTGTGTGTGTGTGTGTGTGTGTTAGTGGTAGCGCCCCAGGGCTGACACAGAAAGCCCCCCTCTTTGAGACATAATGCTGTGCTGCTGCGGACTTCTTAGCTTCTCCCCCTACAGGCCTCCCTGGGCCAGGAGACCCTAACACTACTACTGCAGGCCGTCACCCTTCTCACACACACACGCACACACACACACTACAAAACCGAGACAAAATCGCACCTTATCCTCCCTAAAACATTCAGCTGCTCGATAGCTCTTTGCATAGATCTTTACATTCGCCAAGCACATCAGAAACTTTACGCACAGAACAGTTACATAATAATATATCTTTTCTATTCATTTCCCATTTAAAAACACCATCTACGAAAAGCAGAAAGAAGAAGGGCAAGAGAGGAGAGAGGAGTGGGGGAAAAAGAGCCTGCGTTAAAAAAAAAAGAGGACCTGGCCCATCAAAGGCAGTCAGATATGACTGGTGCAAAACACTGGCTGTGTGTATCTGTCTGTGGCTCGGCTTTTAACTAGACTGCTCTAGCTGGGAAACCTTAGATATGAAGAATTTATTTTTACTTTGTAAATTCAGCTATCCTACATTCCTGTGTGGAGAATGCTGGATATGATTAATATTGAAACTACTCAAGGCTGGTCACCAGAATGATAGTAGTCATTTGAGCCATAGAAAGGAGGTGGAAAAATCTACATGATTCCCTGTGTGTGTGTGCGTGTGTGTATGTCTGTGTGTGTGTGTGTGTGTGTGTGTGTAGGCCAGCCGTTTTGATAATGGAGGACAGGCGGTTGTGCTTTTCACATCGTAATGGCCGTGAATCAGGGAGGAAGCCAAGCGGTCGTGCTACAATTAGAGCTCTTTTGTGCCTCTTCCTCTCTCTCTTTCTCCCTCTCCATTTCTTGCTTTCACTCGCTGACGCTCTCCCTATCAAGAGTATGTTAAAACAGTCTACTCTGCTCTGCTGCAAAGGCTGAATGGGGGGAAAAAATCCCTTCCACGTATAGTATATGAAATTCACACTGTGCTGCTCGACACACACACACACACACACGCACGCACCAGATGGTACAGGAAGGAGGATTAAATAAACACACAGACACACACCTATTGGCAGACAGACGCCTCTCTGTGCACTGTCCCTTAATGAATGTCTATGGGGAGTCAAAGGGTCCAAGCTCATTTGGTCGACTCTCAATGAGATGCAGCATTATGACTATGGTAATACGCTCCTCCCTTCCCCAATAATCATACACAGGTCATTGTGTCAGAGTGATTCATTTCTATCACACACATACGCCAGATGTTATTACGCAGGGGAGGAAATCTCTCCACTGGATGTCGATGGGCTTCTATGCAAAAAAAGGGGCGAAAAACGTGGAAGAGAAAGAGAAGGAGGGAGAAAAAAAAATGGATATAGCAGTCTGGTGTGTAGTAAGCTATACAGTTCGCTCAACCGTGACGCTTGGTAATGCAGGTTTGGATGTAGCTCTGTGTGTGTGTGTGTGTGTGAGTGTGTGTGTGTGTCTTCGAGGAGGGGGGGGGGGGGGCTCCCCTTCACTAATACCCACTACTCGGATTACCACAGCGTCTTAAGTATTCAACCGGACTCATATTTTCCCTTTCTGCCTTTTTAGCCAAATTGGCTGTCTTTACACTGTAAAGCAGCGATATAGCCCTCCTTACTAAGGGCCTATGGGGATCCACGAAGAAGAACATTAAAATGCAGCGATAGCCTTGTTGCAAAGCTCCTCTCTATTTCTTTCTCTCCCTCTCTCTCTCTCTCTCTCTCTCTCTCTTACCCTCTCTCTTTCTGCAGCAAAGGCTTCTAAATCATCCAGCCTCCTCTATTAGACGGGAGACTTATTGAGGTAGAAACCATAAAAAATGAAGAAGGGAAATTTAATCCCTGAAATATTGATTTGCACATTAATATCAGATAGGCAGAGGGCAATCTAGCCGGGTGGAAATGACACATTGTCGACCCCTAGGAGAGGCCCGAGCCAATCTTCTAGCTGCATGTGTCTTGGGCCCAGGAGTTATAGGACAGACTCAGCCCCTGTCTCTCTCTCTCTCTCTCCCTCTCCCTCTACTGTCCTCCCTCTCTCTCTCTCTTTCCCTCCCTCCCTCCATCCGCACCCTTAATGAAGGCTGCAATGCTGAAAATGCATTAGCTTTTAATAATCAAGAAGCATTTTCAAGCCAACAGCTATTGTCCTCCCAGGGCTGTCTGCCCATCTCTCACACTATATGTGTTTTTTTTTTTGTTTTTTTATCCCTCCTCTGTATTGCTAAGGGTGAAATGAGCATTGTGTGCAGCTTAAATAGCATGCAGAGATATACACACTCAGCCTTTGATAGTGCTAAGACACCCTGCTCAGAAAAACAAAAACAAGAGGCCTGGGCTTCTGCAAACAGAAAAACTCAAAAATCCTCTCATTTGCAAGGCGAGGAAAATAACAAAGATAGAGATTCAGCTGCTATGGTGTGAGACAATACCGTCATTAACTGATGAAATTCACTGCAATTAGAAAGTGTCATCTTCTCTCATAATTTCATTTTTTTCTATAGGCTTTTTTACCAGAAGGCCTAGACTATATTTTTGTAGTGAAATGTAGGATTTTATGCAAACGTAATTAAATCGTCCTGACTCGACTACACACATCTGCCAACAGACACATCTCGCCCAAAAAACACTACTGTTCCAAGTTTATCAGTTTATAAAATTTATCAGCTTTAATTCACAATTCCATCGATGGAAAAAAACAGGAATGTCATTCTTCAATCTGGTTCCTGAATATAAATATCAGCCTACGTATAATAATGATAATAATAATAATAATAATAATAATAATAATAATAATAATAATAATAATAACAATAATAATCTAATTGGTAAGTTATCCGTATTAACGCAATAATAACGGTCCTCATTTGCTAAAATCCGAGAATCCATAGAAAATCCCGTATTTCCATGTAAAAAATCTATTCTGTATATAATAAACTGCACGCATACAATAATCCAAACTCTAGAAGAGTAATAAAATTAGGAAAAACTGCTTTTAAAAGCATCTATTTTCAGGAATAAATACATGCTGAAATCCATATAAAAATGCCAGAAATGCCGTGTATAAATAGAAAGAGAGTCCTGTGAAAGGTCGCCTATCCTATATTGGCGCACCGTTCATTTGGAGCGCACAGAGAGTCTCTCCACGCACGCACACACACACACACACACACACACACATACACACACACACACACTCACTCACACCGTTACATACCCGGGTTGGAGACTGACTGGCCCCTTGGCCCTGGTGGGTTTTTTTTTTCCTGTGCGATCGATGTCCCCCCTGTCACTGTCGCGTCCCAATCCGAGCCAAGTCTATCTACCTACCTCAAAAAAAACAGCCATCAAGGCGCAAAAATACCTGAGAACCCCTCTCTCTCCGCTCCCTCTCCTCTAAATTAATACAAAACAACACCAATCGACAACTTACAGAAGCTGCTGCAACCCGCATCGCTGGGAATAAAGGGAAGGACAATTTATTATATGTGGAGAGAAATTAGGAGCCCACCGACGCGGATGAGGATCGAGGGGGGAAATGGATCTTATATAGGCTGTGGATGGAAAGAATTTAAAATGTAGAAATATCAGTAGCTCTCAGCATAAGTTTGGAGCACATTCTGATCTTCCAAAACGTGGTATTAAAGAAAAAATAAGGGATCCGGGAGTTGGCTGGCTCTAAGGGGACTCGCCGTGCTGTCAGTATCCCAACGATCGGTCTCCCTCCTGGGCGACGCAGCCACCCACGCCTCGGTAAAGGGAGACTACTTTTTAAGCGCACCAGGTAAAGACACATGGGCTATTACCGGAAAATGCACTTTGCTTGTGTAATGCTCGTATAATAAACGGGTTAGTTCAACGTTTTTTTTTAGTGATAAACACCTACAGAGACGGGGGTGGAATCGTGTCGGGAGACTGATCGTGTCACTTCGGCTGTGAGTGCCTGGGAGGTGCATGTAACCCGATGTCTTGAAAGGGGGGCTTTGAGCGCTGTTGTGCGTCCAAAATATCTGTTCAAAGAAAATATCTGATGGCTGGGGACTGAATTGTGGGTTCGGGAAGTGGAGGAACCCCTCAAGCCGGACTCCTCGACTAGAAACAAGCGCAAAACGGACATGTCCGAGGGATCGGACTCCTGGAAACGCAACACCACATCCGCACTGCAAAGCCCCAAACGGGGAGAAATACTCGTCTCGTCTCGTGTTATCTAGTGTGCAGTATTCAGTGTGTCTGTCCACCCCGCGACCCCAATAACAATCGTATAAACTTTGAAAAAAGGCAGGTTTGGACGGGGTATCCTACTGTAATACCACGGACACATGCGTAAAACCGCCTCCGACTCTGTCAGTCGCTTGTTTTATTGAAGGCAAAGCGCCGGAGTTGCACAAACAGCGCGATATACGCCTTTTTTCTGGTCTAAAAAGCATCCAGCACCTGTTATCCAAACAGTCCCGATGTCAAAGATCCACCAGCGAGAAAGATAATCGATAGCCGACCCCTAAATTTAACACACACACCCCAAACTACTCAATAAAAGTTAAAGGGAGAGGTGGAAAGGAAAAAACTTACTTTCTTCCCCCTCCAAAGCCGTCACCTCCGCTTCTCTCTTTGCTCTTGGGTTTATAAAACAAAGTCACATCCAGCGGCTTGCGTAATTGGACAACAAAAAAGGTGGAAAAAAAACAGGGAAAATAATAATAATCCTCCAACTTTATAATGGGAAAAAGGGGGTGAAAATCACAAATGTCAAGCGTTTAGAGAGCTATCCCTTATTTTGGATCCGGTGGCGGTGAAACGACGTGTCGACGGGCTGCCTCGCAGTTTCTCTTGTGGAAGGGGGTCGGGAAACGGAGGAAAGGAAATGAAAATCCGATATGTCTTTATTCTGCTAATTATTATCGTTTTAGCCCTGTTTAAAAAAATGGCTGATTAAGTTGAGTGCGCATGTCTTTGTGTGTCTATTTCCCGATATGCACTCTGGGAATGGGTAGAGAGACAGAGAGAGAGAGAGGGCGAATGAGAGAGAGAGAGAGAGAGAGGGAGGGAGGGAGCAAAAGAGAGAGAGAGAGATCGAGAGAGAGAGAGAGAGAGAGGGAGAGGGAGGGAGAAAGAGAGAGGAGAGAAGTGTAATTAGTGAGTTGATCAACAGTCTCCACATTGCAAATGACGCGCACACGGAGCCCTGGCGGCCGCATAGGTCTATGCGCGTAGAAAAAACCTTTTGTATGGTTTCTCTCTCAGGGCCGAATCATATGTAGAACAATGGACAACCGCTTCCTGCTCACCAAATAGACTTAGAATTACTTAGAATTACTTGGAAGTCATCGTTTCTTAAAAAAGAAAAACAGGTTTTGCAGATGAACATTGCTGAACTGAAGCGCAGCATCGTCCAACAGTTTTTTTGTGTTTTTTTTGTTTGTTTTTTTACAAATAGAAAATGTCCATATTTTGTGTGCTTGAGGTGCTTATTTGTTTATTATGGCAGCTTGTTTTTTATTGATTATAATACTAGGTGATTTACCATTAATTTTGACCTGGGTGTGAGGAAGGTGGGGAAGAGGCTTTACGGTATCCGTGGAATCTTAGAATATACGAATATGTGTTGGAGTTTTTATGAGGTTTGGCACAATTTATGAAAATGAATAAAAGATCCGTGCACTTTGTGAATAACGCTGTTTTTGCGTAAAGGAAAGAAAAGGAAAAATGCTGAAGAATAGGGGAATAATACTTTCAAAACCATATCTTTATGCGCGCCACAAGATAGGCCAGTGGACACCTATATTACAGCCAGAATAGATTTCAATAGGTAGCATCATTTATGTACAGAAGCATACTAGTGAGAGATGAACGCATCCATATAGATGTCAATATTTTACTCTACATATAGATATTCAGTTTGGGCTTTTTATATTGTGTCTTCTAATATGTGTACTGTTTTTCATGGAGTGAGGAGATGACATCTGATTTGTTGTATATACAGCGAGTGGCATAAACATTCAAGCTTAAAAAATCAAAGCCACGATGCATCTAAGTAATCCACCACGTTAGAAACTCATCATTGCCCTTTCGGGACCGCTGAGGCCCCGTGTGGGTTCAATAGAGCCAAACTGAAAAATCCAATACAGGGTCACACAAAAATCCCCCTCTCTATTCAAAGCTCCATTCACTGGCTTTTACATTTAGTGTCCTTACAATGTGCATTGCTCTGTTGGCCCTATATCCTTTCAATGCTAACCGTTTACTGTGTGTTTTTCCCCCGGTCTCTTAATAGTCGCTTTTGGGCAAGAGGGAGACTTTACCCAGTGTCAATCGGGGAGAAAATCAAGAGATCTTGTTCTCCTTCATGGAAAAAATCGAAGCTGGGGGTGAATTGAACTGCATGAGCCGGGGCTTGGGATGTGATGATAAGGCTGCTGCTGGCAAGTGAACTACTAGGTCTGCTCTGCAGCCACATTGACTGGACTGCACCCATACCAACTGGATCCTTAAGGAGCCAAGAGATCCGAGCCCGACCCGACCCGAGGCTGTTTATTCTGGGTTTAGAGAGGTCTCTGACAAAGGGGGTGGGTGGGTCGAGGTGAGGAACAGAGGCGTCACTTTTCACCCGGATCCAAGGCTCCTGCTGCTGCTGCTGCTGCTGCTGCTGCAGCAGCCTCCCTGTCCTCCAGGGGGGTTTCCCAGCCTGCCAGCCCCGGGAGGCGTCGCTCACAGCCGGCTCGGAGAGGCGAGTCTACCCGCTGGACCAGCGGACGCGCAAAAAGTCCACCGGGGCCGTGCATCGAGCTTTCCAAAGCGCTACGGAGTGGACTTATTTCCCATTTATGGCTTTATACTCTGAAACGGAGGACTTTCGTACACATAACCTATCATGATTTTTCTTTTTATACGAGCACCTCCCTTTTTGTAAAAGGATATATTTCTTTTTTTTTTACTTTATAGTGATTAAATTTATGCGCGTTGTTGACGTTTACAGCGGAGTTGCATTTGTCATTTCATTTGTTTTCATCGAGAATAGGAGAAAGTATAAAGCGGATTTAAAGAACTGATATAGGCTACCGCTTATCTTAACCTCCTGCGTTTTGTAAATCCCCCCGGTCTCCACCCTCCCTCTCTCCCTGCAGACGATGCTCTTTCTCCGGAGGACTGCTTGACAATAGACCGCGTTAACTAATATTTCGCCCCATTTCCATATCAGCAGCATCCCCAATTAATTATAGATTTTTATCTGTAAACTCTGGTCTGTTGTTGTGTGTGTGTGTGTGTGTGTGTGTGTGTGTGTGTGTGTGTGTGTGTGT
The DNA here is from genome assembly GCF_048128805.1 of Centroberyx gerrardi. Taxonomy (NCBI): domain Eukaryota; kingdom Metazoa; phylum Chordata; class Actinopteri; order Beryciformes; family Berycidae; genus Centroberyx; species Centroberyx gerrardi. Next base: position 14,674,495 of record NC_136018.1, read on the forward strand.
GTGTGTGTGTGTGTGTGTGTGTTCGTGCGCGCGTGCGTGCGTGTGGTTGAGTGTTTGTGTGTGCTAAAGCAAATAAATCACCAAGAAAATTCTAAACTGTCTCACCAAAAAACTTGAACCAGGCTGAAACAAATTATAATGCTATAATTAAAGCGTCCTTAACTACCAAACCTTTAAGCATTATGTCTGTCTTGCTTTCTAATGCACCTATTGGAATATGAAAGGTTGCACTGCACGCTCATAGTGATCTTATGCCACTTCCCTCTTGATCAATAACTTTGAAGTGTCCGGAGGTATTACCATAGGCTTGACACATCGGTAGATGCCATGGGATGGGACTATTGTTGGTCCCTCAATATAATCTATAAAGTCAGTTTGAAAAGGAAAAGGATGATGCTCCTTTTGACTTTTTGCAATAATTGTATCATTTCTGTTACATTGTCCTGATATTTACGACAATCAATTACCTGGTCAAGGTTTCTTGGATGTGCATACATACTTCCACCTTGGTGCGTGAATCAGAGTTTGCCCTATGCGTCGGCGCCCTCATGGGGTTGCATGGCTGACCCCTCTGCCTCCACAACACACACAGAAACACGCAAAAAAAAAAAAAAAAAAAAAAAACCCACAGCCCTGACCCGCAACCTGCCACAATGACCCACTGGCCAACTCTCCTCCAGCAAACACACGCACAAACCCACGGACTGTAAGCTTTACAGTATATAGGCCTATACATATGAGACAATAAGAAGTTATGTACAACTCTTTGAACGCAAGACATCAATGAGAGATTTTGCGAATCTCGCCAGAACAATTAACCCAAATAAAAACGCAGGTAAATACCTATCTTTCAAAAATATGTACAAGAATTTATCCGACTTAAAAACTGTATTTTGTCCACAATAAAAGAAAACTAAGACAAAGAGAAATCGTCTAAATATGAAGTCAGTGGCAAGTTGTCACCTGTGTTGAATTTACGTGTAGAGACGCAAAGCAATTAATTACAAATAAATAAACGAGACAGAATTATTTGTATGATTTCAGTGCAAATAGTATGTAAAAAGGATAATGTTTCTCCAACTTGTTCGCTGACAAAACACTCCACAGAGAAATCTCAAATTGCATCCTTTAGCAATAAAAGGGGGAAAACGCAGAAAAACAGTGAAACAAAATGAAGTTTTTGCTCATGGATACACAACATAAACTCTCTCGACGTTTTCATACTCAGCACTAAACCTATCCAACTACGGTCCATAAATATGCAATCGTTTTAAAAACTTCAAATGTACCTCCTCTTACCTCTTTTAAATCCCCCAAAAAGCATAAAGCATAATAAGCCAGTGCAACAGAAGGTAAATAAAAATGTAGACTCTCTGTACCTTTGGTATAAAGCATTCCGTTTTTCTTCTTTTCACTCTTTCTCTTGCTCAGTAGCGATCCGATAATAGCATATGGAAAGTGTTTTCAAAATGCCCAGATTTGGCACATTGTCATTGAAAAGAGAGGAGCGCAGTGATGCGGCGCTACAACAGGGGAAATGAGTTGCGGATTGGACGCAGCCCGCCTCGGTGCGGACTTATCCCACTTTAATTTAATATTCCGCAATCACACACACTAGTGATGGCATATAATTCAAGGAGAAATTCAGAGGGAAGGAAATGCTTTTGTGTTTTTTTCCACCACTATATTTGATTAAGGAGAGAGACAGCACAATATTGTGTCTTTTTCACCCTGTCCTCCTCGTCTTCCCCTTTGCCTCCCGAGTCACTTTTGATATTTTTATGCAGGAAACAATAGATATTTATTTGTTTGTATTTAGATCATTTATATAAAAAACAACACCTCCGACTTCTCTGCGCACCGGTGTCACACTGGAATCATCCGTAACATAAAATCGAGACCCATAAACGCTTGTTTGTAAAACACTGAACCCAAAATCAATGTATTGGGACATTTCAATCGATTATATAAACGAAAATCCATACGCAACATGAGACCGGTATCAGCCCACTCTTCCGCTCCCTTTTAAAGAGAGAGGGAGAGAGGGAAAAAGCAGGGGAGAGAAAAAAGGGAGAGCATCTGGAGCATGGTCTAAAAACAAAGACTGTCAACGCAGCCATTGCTTCAGTCACTTAGATCAGGGCTTCTCCAACATTTTCATGTCAAGGACCCCCAGATGGACACACCTTATGCCAAGGGCCACCATTTGAGAATATTTTGTTCCTGGAACCCCCAGTATGAGAATATTTCGGTTGTTGTTGATTTAGTATCGAACTGTATAACTGTCTATACTGTATGTAGTGACATAATAGTGGTAAGAGTGAAACCTGATCAGAATAGCCATTTTTAATACATCATCTAATTGGAATAATTTCTGGTGAATTAAATAATAGTGAAATTAAACGATTCCTCATTTTGCCGGGGAACCCCCTGGAACCCCTTGAAGGACCCCTGGGGGGGTCCTTGGACCCCACTTTGAGAACCTCTGACTTAGATGTCAAAGTGCTTCCAGATGCACAATGATAGTGCAAGTCCTGATGACAACAATTAGACAAAAAAAAAATGCCCTAATCAAATGGGGCCACACGGGATTACGTTGCATTTCAAGGGTCAAGGGGAGCCATTTCACCCCCCCACCCTCCACCGTCCCAACACAAAATATCACATTTCAGCATCACATAACCCACCCAAGCAATAATCACGCACTTCAGGCACTATAATCAGGTATGCAAATTCCCAGGGAAAGGCATGGACATGATAGCTGGTGCGCACTGTCAGATGAGCTATTGCATAAACTGTGCATTAATATGCAACATGATCCGGGGGGGGGGGGGGGTAGATACAGGGGGATGGGGCAGAGGGGAGGGGGGTGTGGGGGTAAAATAAGGAGGTGCCAATCATGTAAAATTTACATGGGACCACAGCTGCTAGGGCTCTCGAGAGCAGGGGAGGAGTGGGGGGGGGGGTGCTTGAGATTGGGGACGGGAGAGAGGGGAGGGAGGAAGGGGCGGAGGTGTGTGTGTGTGTGTGTGTGTGTGTTTGTATGCGTGTGGAAGGGGTGGCGGGGGGTGTCCGTGGACGCTGCCGGTGCCACTGTTTATTTGATAAGAGCAATCGATGGCCCCTGACTGTAAAGTCTTTACCCAGACGAATGCAGGCGGGGCAGGGACTGCCGTGATATTGCTGTCGAAGAAGAACAACAAGGGTTTGGACGAGGAAGAAGGAGAAGAAGAGGAAGAAGAAGGAGGAGGAGGAGGAGGAGGAGGAGGAGGAGAAGGGTGACTTGGCAGACGTTGTCGCCCGCATTTCGGGTCGATCACGAGAGGAAATCAACACTATAACTGTACACACACACACACACATACACACACACACACACACACACACACTTGGTCACCCCCCTCCTCCCAACACACACGCACACACACGCACACACACACACATACACACACACCATCCACCACTGTTTCCATTCAGTCTCACCTCACCCTGCTGCCCTCCTCCCACTTGGCCCTTTGGTCCTCCGATCTTTTTCATTGTTGATCCCTCTTTAATAGACACGCGTGCGGTGAGTGTCCTCCGTATAAATCTATCTATGGACAGGGGGAGAAAAAAAGCCAAAAAGGGCCTCTTCTCATGCCCCCCACCCCCATTCCGAACGTCGATTTCTATTGATTAGCACTCAGATCCACACGCATGTATTTACAGAATTAAGAAAGGAGGGGAAAAAAGTGCAAAGCCATTGTGTAGCCTACCTGTAAAGCCGCTGTGGATGGGAACAATAGCACCTGTATGCTCCAGTGTCCTCAACCCGTTTTAAAGATAGAGAAATTAATTTACGTTTTCCTTAGAAGAGCGAGGTGACAGCAGCTTAATTCCAAAATGACTTAAATGAGTATAATTCAATACCGATAATTTGCGTATTTGCATATTGCAAAACTGCTTTATTATCTAACGAATAAATTAGAAAACATGGTCTCTGAATAATAACAATAACATTTATAATATTATTAATAATAATACTATACTGGTAAATTAGTTATAATAATTATTATAATAATGAACCTGTTTTCAAACACAAGTGTAAATGATCACAAAGGTAAGTCAAATTAAAGCAGGGGGGAAAAAAATCGAATTTGAAATATAACAGAAGGCCTGCTATTTTAATGGCCTTATGAGAGAAAGAAAGACAGCTATATGTTGTCACATGGCTTATTAAAGTGCTTTCTCCATGACAACCCAGGGGCTTGAACATGTCAATTTAGTGGTCCGAGAGGTCCTTTTAGATCTCCAGGAGCCCTCTCCCTCTCTCTGGGGGACCCCCACCCACCCCCCCATCATCCATCCAACCATGCCCCCCCTCCATACTGACACTCAATGGGCCGTCCCAACACGGCAAATAACCCGGCTACTATTGGTCAGTACCGAGAAGTCAGTTCCATGGCAACAGATTGACATCTCGACATCCAGAGGGAGAAAAGCCAGGAGCATCTCTCAGCCAGTGCTGGGCTTGTTGTAAAGTGTGACTTGTGATTTGTTACTCATTTCAAAGGTAATACCAGCAGGCTGCTTTACTTAATGCTCCCTGGCTGAGAGTAATTCGTTACACTACTTGTTACATTATTTTCCGTTGCACCCTCCAAATTGGCGGTTGCTCTCTTTCCTTCAAAAATCAGGATGACTCAGGTTTCCTCTCCCGTGAACGACCCAGGACACCAAATAGCGTTGATGTCCTGTGTTGTTGTCAAATCAAAGCAGTGGGAATGCCTCCACCCGAATGAAGTAGGGCTAAAACTTTTCTGCAATTTCTCATCAAAGCTGAGAGGACGACGACTAATTTTGAACAAAACAAATCGGAGGATAGGGGTAGGACATGATTTTTGCATAATTTAACTTCAATCTGCTATTTAGAGGGGCGGGATAACAAAAGCAATGCCTTATTTTTTTTATTGATAACTGTAACATTATGACTAAAATTGACATAGCAATTCGTTACACTACTCGTTACTGGGAAAAGCGCTGTAACGCTTTACTAAGCAACGTGTTACCACCCCGCACTGCTGTCAGCTGTGAGCTTGTACAGTCAGTCAGTCTCCTGGCTTCATCTATCAAGCCAGCCAAGTCAACCGGAGGCGCAATGACCAATGCGTAAATGCGCAAGGATTAGCGGAGGCGCCTCAGACAAATTGGTAACGCTTGGAGTGAGAGAGAGAAAAAGAAAGAGAGAGAGAGAGAGAGAGAGAGAGAGAGAGAGAGAGAGAGAGGCGTCATTTTTCGGAGGTGTGCAGTGACCCTGAAGGATGCTTATTGGCTTCATCACTGCATTAGAAGGGTCCTCATGCAGGCCCTTCAACCCCCATTCCTGGTGACCGTCATTCAGCCGGAAGACCCGGGTTCAAGCCTCCACAATGCTGAAGTGTCCTTGAGCAACACACTGAATCCCTACCAGCTCCAAGGCTGCTGTTCTGTGCCTGACCCTGACCTCTGACCTCCCTGTGAGGGGGCAACAGAAAGGAGAATTTCCTTTAAAGGCATCAACAAAGTATCAAATTATTATTTATTATTATTACAACAAAATATACGAAAACAACAATTATTTATAAAGCTTGTGAAGATTCATATAGCACTTGGTTAATGACTGAAAGGATTTCATCTTTTCTTATCTTGCATATAAAAAAAAATACACAAATTAATCAACAATTTCCTCAGTTGATTGCTCATAAAGCTTTGCAAAAATAATTTGTACGTGAATAAAATGGTTAAAAATATCAACATTGAATAAGGTGAACATAGGCTACAATGGAGGTGGAAGAGCTTTACAAGACTTCCTCTCTGTAAAGTCCATATGTGCAAATTTGATACAGTCCAGTCTCACGACCAGGCCTTGAATGACAAGGAAAACTGCATATTATTAAAGTACATACAAGATAAGACACCCAGTGCTATTAATTTAGTTAAATTAAAGCCTTAAATAAATATGTTCAGCCTTTGATTATAGTGGAATTCTAAGAAAAATAAAGAGAGATCTAAAGAATTATTTGTTAGATAGATAGATAGATAGATAGATAGATAGAGAGAGAGAGAGAGAGAGAGAGAGAGAGAGAGATAGCTTTGCTTTGTATTGTAACACAATGCCAATATTTATTTTTTTGGAATAAACCCCAAAAGTTGAACTAATTGACAATCAAACAAGCAAACTGTGGATAACAGTGCAATGGTGCAAGCACTCCCTCAACGCACACACACACACACGCACACACACACACACACACACACACGCACACACACACACTCACTCACACACACGTATAAACACAAACTCTCTCTCTGTTATGTTTTCAATTTGGGTTGAAATGTAGACATTTTCCCTTGGTTGCATAACTGCCATCCGTATCGCCCCTCCCTTCAATTAAATGCTATTTCTCCCAAACAAAATGTCAGAATCATTCCGCACAGGGTAGTTCAACAGTGATTTGTTCTGAAGGCTATGTGTCTTTCTCTGAGATGGTGTGTGTGTGTGTGTGTGTGTGTGTGTGTGTGTGTCCTGACCTCAATTCTAACTGTGTTCACAAAGGGATGGAAAAAAGGTGCCTAAAAATACATTTAATTCACAATCAGCCCAGCTGAGCTGAGAATGACAAATCCTTTTAGAACGCCCCACAGTGAGATGTGAGATTATGAAACATAAACACACACACACACACACACACACACACACATGCATTGACGTGAACTACACACATGCATGGACACACAAAAGAGAAGGTACAACACAATCAGCTGTGGAAGTTTCAAAATGAATTCTACTGCAAAATTATGGGCTTCGAAAAAATGTATTTCAACCAGGAACACGGAGACATGACTGGCTGGAAAAGCAAACGACACCAGAGACATTTCCACGTTGTCAAAATGGATAAATATTGAAAAAATAATTAAGACCTAAAATATTCTGTCCAGTTTATTCCAATGAAAAGCTATACATTTTTTTGCACCAAGGTGAAACAAAACATTAATTCCAGAGAGTAAATGGACACTCCAAAAAAAATATTAAGCATTCCCCATTATCTGTATATTGCAGGTGTATTCAACTATTGCAAAAAAAAAAAAAAAAAAAATCAGTCAGACAGTCTTGTTTGCAAATGAAAAAATAAAAATATCACTATTTCTTTATTTTCGTTTAACTTGACCATATATCTGAAGCACCTTAGTAAAGCTGCTGGACCGCGATGGTTTATCTCTCCCGTTTACACACCGGCGCACTGACACTCTCCCAGGTCCACCGGCTCAGAGAGATTCCAAGATGGCCGCGCACCTGTCATGGAGGTGGATTGTCCTGATTATGTATGGAGATCAAGCCAGAGGCCTCTGTAAGCCGCGCAGAACCACGCACACCTCAGGTTGCTGGTTCAAAAACCACCGTCGTTTTCAAACCGCTCACTGCCCCCACAGAAAGAAAAGGATAAACCCTGGCAGCTTCTCGTTTCTCTCTCTCTCTCTCTCTCTCTCTCTCTCTCTCTCTCACACCACCTTTCTCTTTCTCTCCATTGCCCTCTCTCTCTCTCTCTCTCTCTCTTTCTGTGTCTCTCCTCTCTGTCTCTCTCTCCCTCGCCCCCTCTCTCACATCAGAAGCGCTGAAATGCACCCCAGGGCCAAATCGCACTGAACAACCCCTCTGAGCCAGAGAAAAAAGCTGGAATCCGTTTGCCCTGATATTTCACCAGCACCAGCCAGGAGCGAGGGGAGAGGGAAAGACAGAGAGAGAGAGAGAGGGAGAGAGAGAGAGAGAGAGAGAGAGAGAGGGGGAAAGAGACTGGGGCAGAGAGAGAGAGAGAGGGATAGATGGGAAAACGGCAGGCTAGGGCTGTATTTATTGGGGGTGTGTGTGTGTGTGCCGTGCTGTAGGCTGTGGGATGGTCGGGAGAGTGCAAGGTGTTGCTGTTAGGTGTGTTTGGGTTTTAAGGAAAGGGAAAGAGCATGCATAGATAGGATGGTGGAGGCAAAGAAAAAAAAGAGGAGAGGGAGAGAGAGAGAGAGATGGAAGGATTGGTCATGCGCAAGGTAAGAGAGAGGCTTTGTTTGATTGTGTGTGTGTGGAGGGGGGGGGTGGGGGGAGGATGAGGGAGGGGGCTGAAGCTGTCGTCTGTGGGGTTATTATTATTGCAGGCAATCTTTGTGTGTGTGTGTGTGTGTGTGTGTGTGTGTGTTTGTGTGTCTAAGAGAGAGAGAGAGATGAGGGGATATGAGGTTGAGCGGTCATTATTATTATTATTTTTTTCTGATGCATGTCATGAGGTTAAAAAAAAAAAGGTTTGAAGTCATTTACTTTCTGACATCACTGCTAATTTGCATACTTAACAAGCCTAATGTAAAGCAGGTGTGCGCAGTATGTGCTACAGGAACACTGACTGATTTGTGTTTAGGCCGCCTATTGATCTATTGATTTGTACACAAATACAGTACGTGTCATTTTGTGTCTATATGCATACCTGTTTAGGCCGGGTGCGCGCGCACACACACACACACACACACACACACACACACACACACACAATGACTAGGCCTCGCCGATTAGCTCAAAAGCCCAAATGTTTACCCCAAGAAGAGGAAAGATTCTGAAAATAGCAAACAGAAAAAAAAAAAAAAAAGTGTGAGAGAACTGATGACAAAAAAACGGGGAGATGAAGAAGGATATGGGGCTTGAATGAGAGGGAGAGATTAGAGGAGAGGAGTAGGGGAAGAGAGGGGCATTTTTTTTTTTGCCATTTCACCCAGTTTAATAGGAGGACAGTTAATGGGCCTTTTTTATCGGGCGCAGGCATCAATCAAGAGGTGTCAGGCGGCCGCTGAATCTGGGCTGTGGTCCTCTTCACAGATGACTGATTAGCAAGCCAAAATCACCAGATCCATCTTCCGACGGTCACTTTTATTACAGTCATTTTTAAAGTGACAGCAACCTGCCTCGTCTCACAACACTGGCCACCGCATATATATTCTCATCTTCTCCACCCCCCCCTCCCTCTTTCCCCCTCTGTATCTGTCTTCCTCCCTCGCTCCGTCGGTGGGTATTTGGTCAGTCACTCTCCTGTTTTTTTCTCCCTCTCCCGCCGTTTCCCTCCCCTCCTCTTTTGACTATGTCACTTTTTATATATATATATATATATATATATATGTATCTGACTTTCTCTTTTTCCCTGTCTCTGTCTGTTTCTCTCTTTCTCCCTCCCTCCCCTCTGTTGGTGTTACACTTATTCTCTCACTCGGTCGGGCAGGATGAGGGGATGCAGGGTCAGGGAGGTGTGGAGAGAGACAGGGGAAAGAGAGGAGAGAGGAGAGAAAATAAGACCCCCCCCCACCCCCCCACCCCACCCCACCACCTCCTCTCTCCCTCCCTCTCCCACCACCTTCCTCTTCCATTGTCTGAAGGGTGCGTTCTGAATCCCTATATCGTACGCTCTCCAGAGATGGCGAGAAATTCGTTTCGCACCGTACCCCCCCCCCCCAGCCCCCCCCCTCCCCGCCCGCCCCGCCACTCGCCCCCCTGTCTTACATTGCAGGAGGAATTCACCATTCCCAAGCACAAGATGAATGTAAATGAAACAGTTTTGGCTTGGAGTGTGTTTGGCCACAGCTGCATTTCCACGGCTGCACTCTACAGACGGCATTTTTAAGGGAACAGACAAGGTGACATTAAAGTTCGAGGCCGGGGAGCGTTAAAATGTGTGTGTGTGTGTGTGTGTGGGGGGGGGGTTTGGGGGGGGGGGATAGGGGCGGGATTGTAATAATATGTTGCTGGGAAAAGGGTGTCAGGAGACTGTCTTGGGGTAGAATTTTGTTTTGGAGCTTGTCAGTCAGATTTCTCATCCTTTCCTGCCTCAGTTTACTTACAGGCTGCGTTCAAAATAAATCACTGCGTCAAATAATCATCATGCAATCATTCAAAATGGCAGCTGAGCTATGTTTACCCAACGGTTTGTGTATATGTGTGTGTGTGTGTGTGTGTGGGAGTGTGTGTGTGTGTGTGTGAGTGAGTGTGTATGAGGACAGCCTCTAAAGAGCACTCCTGTGTCTTGGCAGGAGATATGCTAATCGCAACTGACATCAATCTGAAAAACATCAGCCGAGGTAACATGTGTCTAAG